>NC_056481.1:5366404-5666404 GCF_008729295.1 Plectropomus leopardus
TTTTTTTTAAGTTTAGACAATTTGTTTTTGTATTTTGTGGCTTCACATTTTGACAAATAAAGGCTCTTCTCAATTAAGCAAGCTTGATTATTATGTAGTTAATTTTTTTATAGAAGTCCATCGAAGTTTGTTGGATGAATAAAACCGGGGTTGTTGGCTACCCACTGGAGATAATGTTAGTTATCAAGGTTTATCCTATTCTTACTGACGTAAATGTAGTGAACTAAATATTATAAAAACATCTCAGTGCAACACAGAGAATGTGTTTTACTGACCACAATGGCTGTCTGGGTCTGTTGTTGCAAAAACAGTTTGAGAATATCAACATCCTTCTTTCAGCCTCTTGTTCATCTCTCACTTGTTTTTCTAAATTAACTTAATTTACTGCAGTTAACCTTTGACTGTTGGCAGGGACGTAAGAAAATGCTTGTGTCTTTTTTAATGAAGAAGGTTCCCTAACCTGAACACTGAATATATATATATAAAACTTGAGAGTGATTGTAAGTTATACATAGAAGACTCAAAGAGAAAACATACAATTGAGCATGTAGGGATGTAAGTAACCTATATATTTTTGTATTTATATACAGTATGTGCACAGAGATTACTTGTCATACAAATTTACATGCTTTTATTTTGAACTCCAATTTGCTGGCTTCCGGTATTGTCCTGTTATGAAATGCTTGACTTACCTGGACTCTCTCTCTTTCTCTCTCTCACACACACACACACGCACACGCACACACACACACACACACACACACTATTACCTTATGAACACTGCTGGTAGCACGCTTTGCACAAGGACACTCTGAAATAATAAATATGTTTTAAATAAAACACTTTAGAAACATTTCATGCAATATTTCACATGCATGTCAGAGAGTGCAGTACAATATGTACTAAGAGCACTTAGGCCCTATTAAACACATTATAATATTTGAACAGTCAGAGTCCAGTAATGGCTAGATAAACAGACTGAACCAGTGCGGTTAGGTTGTAAAAGGATGAGGGTCCAGAGGCCTACGGTACTACAGTTTGTGATAAAGATGAAGTACCCCAGATTCTCAGCCTGTTCCAGCACAACCGGTTCTTTGCTCCGCATTCTAAATATGTAGAACGAGGTCATACCTGACTAACCTCAGCCCGCTCAGGCGAGCCTTTCTGCTCCAGAGGAGTAGAACAAGGCTATACTTAGTCCCGCTGAGAGTTTTTAATCTGTGGTGGTGAGTGTCACCATGTTGGTTTTTTTAAACAGGCAGGATAAGCATTCTAATAATAATTAAAATTCCCTGTTTGCTCGTTTTTAGAGTTGAACTCTGACTGACCCACATACTAAGAGTCCATATTGTGCATGCTTTCTACTGTATAATTAGGATTAAATCAATCGCTTTTCTTATTTATTTTAAGTGCAAAGACACCATAAAGGAGAATCTAGCCTGTTAATTAAAACACTTTAGGGCTACGAAAAATACGAATTAATCTACAACCACGCTAGCAGCCAGTGAGGCTGCACATAAAGGCATATCTTCCCTTTTACAGGTTTTTGATCATAAACCAAACTAATGGGGTCATCAAAGTTACAACAATGAATCCCCTGGGACATGACTGTATGTAAAAAGATTATCAATTTAATACTTATTGGACCAAGGTTGCTGGTACGACTAAAAACAGCCCATTAAATGCACAAAAAAAAGTAAAATAACAGAGAAAACTATAAATCAGAATTGAAAAGCCTTTTTTCAAAAAAAAAAAATCATAATCATCAGACAAATCATACTTAAGCTTGAATATTTAAAAAAAAAGTATAATTTAAAAATTAAAACAAAAACATTTAGACCACCAATTTAATTGCCAGAAAACTGTTGGCATTGTGCGTTTCTGCAAACCAGGGATATTTTTACATTGTTATGCAGCCGAGTTAAAACGTTGTGTTTCAACAACACTTTGGTTAACGTGATTAGGTTTGGGAACAGATACCACCTCGGTAAAAAAAAACATGCTTTTCGTGCCACTATACTGGCAGGAAACAGGAGATATCTCAGTAAAAACAACCACTTTTAGTGCCACTAATGTAACAATACCTTGGTAAATAACAGCTGTTTTTTGTGAAACTATACCATTAGGAAACGTAGTGATTTTTTGGTAAAAACAATCGCTTTTCACGCCACTATACTGGCAAGAAACACAGGACTGCTTTTTGGACACTGTCCTCGCTGGAAACATAGCAATGGACATGCTATCCACTGTCCCCTTCACCTCCCGACAAAAAAGTCAGCTCATACACTAGTTAGTTTTAGAAATTTTGATATCATACGTTTGAAACGTCCAAACATGATGCATTTGTGGTTCGCAGAGAAGTACAATGTCAATGGGCTTAGAAAAAAATAGCTATGCCTCCGATGTAGCCAGTAAATAAACTTTCTGCACGAACAGCAGCAGTTAACAAAATTAGCAAACATCCGTCCCACACAAACTCCTGCGTGTTTGCTTACGTACTTTGCGTGTATGTAGCACATTCCCAATGTTTTCCCTAAATTTTCAAAGAGCTGAACTCCATTTGTGAGGAAATTGGATTTGCTGGACTGGGCGGCGTTGTGAGGCTGGTGCGGCTCCAGCGATCAGGGCCAGTGGGAATGAAGGGAAAACTGTCGGGCACTCATCTGGCCACTAGAGAATCTGAGAAGAGTTGTTACAGTAATTGATAATTGTGAGTGGGTTGAATGTGGCGTGTCTGCTGATAATGACTCCCAAAATCAAACCTCTGAGTCTGCTCTCCGCCACTCGAGCGTGATGGGGGACGTTGTGTTCCCGCTGCTCTCTGCTCCTGGCTGAGGCCGCGGCGTGCATGCCCAAGATGCCTATCATTGCCCAAAGCAGCCAGCATATCTGCAATTATGTTGTGTTTGCCTGATAATGGCCGCCCCTCTGCGTCCACTGTGAGCTCATTTTATTCATAAACATGCCGGATGGAGATAATTGGTGAAAAAGTAATCGGTCGATGACGCTGCAACTCATTTCACTCAGAAATGGCCCCTTGATGTGCGCCATTTGAGAGTCCATTTCCTGAATGGGGAACTGCACTTTCCATTAGGATACATTAGGAAAGTCTAGTGGAAGCCAGGAAAATACGTTTTTAAGGTTTTCCCAGGTGCGCTATAAAGGGATTCATGTACTTACACTTGATATTCCCATTCGTGCACTTTACATTAGATTCTTGATATATGGTGTTTTCTGTAGAGCTCCCTTTACTTATATGTCTTTATGCACAGACCCTTCATTTTATGCACTTCTCTCAGCATTTTTGTCCATTTGTGCAGTTAGAAAAAACATTAAAAAAAAAAACAAAAATCTTGCTAAGAAAGAAGTAGGCACCCACACCCAAAACCCCAAGCTTAAAAGAATCCAACTGACAGTAATGCTTGGCAAGGCGGAGAGGAGTTTAACCTCTGGCTAATTGACATGCTCTTTTAAAAACATGGGAAAAGGCAATGAGGAACTTAGTAAGAAATATACAGAAATTAGCAAAAAAATACATGAAAAGTACCTGAAAATTACCAAAAATAAAATAAATAAATAAAATTAAAAAAAAGCAACCAAACAAATGACAAAGTAAACCAAAATTAAAAACAAAAAAAAAACGAATTAAAAATCCTTTTTAAAAAAATCTGTAAAATAACTTCACATTTATAATTATTATTGTAATTATTATTTGTAAAAAAACAAAAAAACAACAACAAACTTTCTAAACCTACTAATATCTTCCATTTCGCGAGACGTTTTTTGCCACGATGCTCATTGCATTTTTCCCCATGTTTTCAAAAGGAATAAAACCAATTTCCTCATTTTTAAATTCTTGTGAAATGTGTCTAAATCCAGCAAGAAAAATAATGTCAGTCCAGGTTTCACAGGGTTAACCAAAGCATATTGCGTGCATGACAAATAGAGGGAAAACAAGAGGAATGACCTCCTGACACCTGAATCCAAACACTCTGCTGGCCTTTATCTGCTGCTCTCACAGCGCTGGGAGCCCAGCAGAGTCACAAACAAAACCAGTCTCGTGTGCTTTGTGCTCTCTGACCTGCCTCCCAGCCCAGTGACTCAGGAGTAAATAAAAAGGTTGTTGCAATATGAATACAAATACCTTTTTTCACTCCAAAAGCAAAAATACATATTTGTCCTCTTACCTGTAGTGCTATTTATCAGTTTAGATTGTTCTAGTGTGAGTTGCCTGCCTTCTGTCCAATATATTGGAATTAGATGGTACTCGGCTTGTGGTGTTCAAGGTTTCATAAAAAAAAAGAGATCTTAAAAATGTAACAGCAATGTCTCTTTCCAGAAATCATGATCCTATTACTCAACATAATCCACAGACGTTGTTGGGAGCACTTTCATGTAGGAACTATTTTCTTGCTACCAAACTACACCACCAACCGTATCAACATGCAGAATGAAACATGCATCTATCAGTCTCTCCAGGATTTTTTGGGCACCACTCAACACTCGAGAACTCACACCAAAACTATCTAGACTGATAAATAGCACTACAGGTAAGAGGAGAAATATTGCTTTTGGGGTGAACTGTCCCTTTAAAGGAAACTGACTTTTATGATTGCAATTTATTACCAAAAACAGAACTAATAAAGAAAAGAGGAACAGATTTGACCAGATTAAACAAAGCTCGAACGGTCGTTTTCCACAGCTGCACGATGCTGCTTTGATGTTGCTCCTGTGCAGAGATTTGAAAGGAGCATCTGGTCTGACACGCATTATTTCTCTGCATACTTTGAGAACAGATGGAAGAGCTATTTGAAATTATCATGCAAGTGTTGTCTGATGTGTCAATTCAATGCCTTGGCAAACAAACACTTTTGAAATCAGGCATTAAATATAAAATGATTTGGTTGTTTGGTTTGAAAATGTTAAAGTTTTTTCAGTAAAATACAGCATGCGCATAAAGTATTTATATTTAAAGCTCAATCAAGAAAAAATTTGAAAAAAATACAGTGCAAAAGTCGGTTTCTTATAGAAAAAAAAAGTAAAATACCTCAAAAAACATGAAATGGGAGAAAATTTGCTTGACTGAAGAGTGGGACTAATTATAATTACATTCTAACTTACTGATGTGATCCTATCATTTTTAATTTGTCCTTTTCATTTTATTTATATTGTTCTGTATTGGTGTAATTGTTTATTTGTTTTTGTTATTTTTAGATTATATTTATGTCATAATGTTGTCTTCTGTGTTATGTGTATTATCATTCACCTATAAATTAAAATCTATTTTTTTAAAAAACAGAGGGAGATTTGATGGACTGCAGCTATAAACAGTATTTCCACGGAAGCTGCAGAGTCAATACTGTATTTGAGTCACTCACATTGAAGTTTTCCCTCGTCTGAATGGAGCATATGTTTTTTATGTTTCTCCTAATCAAGGACAAGTCGATTATAAATCATGTTTCCATATGTGTTGTAATAACAAAGCAATCAGTAACATGTGTCCCGTCTCACTAATCTCCAAGAGACAGACGTTGCCACACGAGCTTTTGTTGCAGGTTCAGTTAGAACAGCTCCAGATTTATCGTCCGAACATGTCACTTGATATGAATATTAACATTTTTGGCGTGGCTCCACGTTGGCTCTGTTTACTTTCTGCAGGAATTCAGCTTCTTTTGTGGTTATTGTCTGGAGCTGTGAGGTGCCAAAGACTCCCTCAGCCATCTAATCTGGGTATCGCTGTGCCAGGGGGAATAGTTTTTGTCATTTATTGAATGGTCCACTCACTTTGATCCCCATTATCAAACGCTGTCCTTTTGTAATTGAGGAGCTTAATTAAAACAGGCAATCATTTCATGCAGAGTGCGAGAAGAATATGAAATGGGCCGCTTTTCCATCCAGGTTTTCTGGTCGACACGGTAACACAGCCTTAAAGTGGTCACTTTCTGCATTAGTTGCATCTCAGCTAGAACATAACATTGCAGTAACGTTACACAACGTTACCTACAAGTTCCTAGATTGTTACAAGAGAAAAACGTTTCGCTGCAATGTTCACAGAATATTCTGAGGATGTTTATTATTTCAAAAAAACTTGTCTGCAGCGTGCAGTGGTTCCTAACTGGTCCTGCTACTGGGTCCAGATTTCTCTAGTCATTAGGTCAAGGTCCGCACAAAAGAAAAATTACCACATATTCAATTTTATTTGACAAAACATGGGCTTAAAACACAATGAAATACAACATATTGCAAGGATAAAATATAATTAGTTAAAAGCAAGGGCGTTTATAGGATTTAAGGACATTGGGGGCTTAGTTTGGACCTCTGTATGAAAAAAGGCAAACATTTTTCTTTTTTAAAATTTTTTTTGGGGATTTTTTTTCCCTTTAAAATTTTAGTTAATTTTTTTTTTATAACTTTTGGCTTTTTTTTTTAATTATTTTTTATTATTAATTCTTTCTTACTTTCAAAAAAATGTCTTTTAACATTTTTCAAATAATGTTCTCCTAACTAGGGAAAGAACGTTTCAGGAACATTTGAAAAACTATCGCAGAAAACTTAACATTTAAAGGTGACATTTGCATAACGTAATGGGAATATTAGAGGAACATTCTTGGAACATAGAGTTGCCAGCCGGGATGCGCTTGGCTCTATTTTATCTCGACGCACTGTTGGATAATCAGCTTAACTGACCACACCGATAATGCTTCAATTAACTGCTGCACTGGGCGACCACTGGCTCTGGTTTCTGCGCTCGGGCTTTCACGGAGCAGACGGTCAGTGTGTGCACACAGTCTGAGAAGATTAGGCAGAGAGGGGCCTCCTTTGAAGGTGGCCACGCAGACGGCTAATTTGAGAGTGAATGGGCATTTTCTTTGGCCCGGGCTGCGGAGTATGCCTGGTTGGCTGGGCAAAGCTCTTTCTCTGCAGACTGAATTAAAAGAGAGTCTGGTGTGAGGAGCTGGAGCCCTGCCAGGCACTTATCCCCGGTGTGGGACGCTAATTCTGACCACTTGCTTAAGAGGAATGAGGCCCTCCACTCATTAAAAACAGAGATGCCTGCCCCTCGGTGCCCCATTTAGCAGTTTTCTCGACTATTCCCTGCACCTCAGACTCCACTTTCCTCACCACAAACCCACCATTCACTGTAATTATGCTCTTATTGTCACCCCACCTGCCCCCTCATTTAGCCTCTGTGGTTTTTCCAGCATCCAGAGGACTGCAGAAGATGGTGCACCCTCTCCAGCCCCCCCTTAGGGCTCTTAAACAGCCTCCACACCCATAGTGCCAGGGCAGATTAAGCCCCTCAGCGCTCTCTTTGGCTGGATCTCGGTGTTACATAAGCCCCGGGTGTCTCTCAAAAGCTCTCCCTGTCGTGTTCAAAAAGCAGAGCACGGCCAGCCGAGCACACAGGTGTTTACAGTGCAGCTCTGTCACAGGGGTGGATGGTCAGCTAAAGGCCTGCTGCTAATGCTTTGTGACAGTTCAGCATCTGAGACATGAGCGCACAGTATCCTCAGAGTGACTGAGGAGGAGTTTAACACTTAAAAACCCGAGACAGACATCACTTTTGAGAATCTCTCGATTGCTACATAACTATCTTCATTTTAATCACTTTTAAAAATGTATTTTTATCGAAAGGATTGCAATAATTTCTTTTCCAGGGATTATTTAATTAGAAAATTTACTCTATAAGAGAGAAAAAGAGAGAATTAAAAAACATCGGGGGAAATGTACAGAGAACACTAATACTAATTGTTCGAACTTTATATTTAAAATGATTTTTTTCTTTTTAATTTTAGCTTTTTTTTTTTAGTTTATTTCCTTCACATACTCCTCAGAAACATATTTACTGTATTTTGGAGTTACAAGCACATAAACGGCCTCCAAAGTCAGAATTATGAATGGGGAATCATTTTCTTTTATCATGCTTCAGGTAATTTTCTTGTACGTTTTGCAATTTTTCAAGTCATTTGTCGTTACGTTGCTCTCATTACCTTCTTTCTATGTTTCTGGAAAAAAAATAAACACAATTTGTTCAGGTTTCAGAGGGTTAAGGATGCTGGAGGTGGTGGTGTGAGACAGCTCGACATGAGTGATCTAAAAAGCCAGTTCATGCTGGTTGACCTTCAGATGTTCGCAGGTGAATCACTCTACCTGCCGCCCACAGAGAGGGAGAGCACTCCAGGTACTCTCAGAGGGGTCCGGCTCATGTTCAGTCCACTCAGCTGCACTTTTCTGGACTCGCAAAGGTCCAGTGTGTTTACTCTGAGTCACACGTTTTAAGTTGACACACTTAGCTCAGAGGCGGACAATACAGTTTCTAATCAGGCTGCGCGCACATTTCCCAGGTTGTTCTTATGCACTTCACTCATACATTTTGTATTTTTTTTTTTTTGTTTCTTTTTTCAAATTTTTAGGAATTTTCTTGTACTTGTGTTTTGTGTCAGTTTTTTTGTTGCTCATTACCCTCTTCCCACGTTTTTTTTAATATCAATAAATATATAAAGACATCTCGCTCTGGTTTCCAAAGGGTTGAATAAATAATTTCATTGTCTTTCCCATCTTTGCTGATTCCAAATGAATGATAATGTTTCTCCTTCTTTTCTGGAAATGTCTGATTTTTTCCTTCCTTTTATTTATTTATTTTTTTAATTTTCCTGTTCCATTTATTTTTATTTATTTTCTACATAAATATATGTATTTATTTATTTAGTAAGAAAATGTGTCAAAAATTAAACATTAATTTATTTTAAAATAAAAAAAAAAACAAAGAAAAACATTCGAAACAAAGTCCTGCACCTTGATACAAACTGGCCAATCACAGTGTATCATCAGCAAGCTCCAGCAAGGGTTCGATAACTACAAGGCTGTGCTTTATCGACTCTTATGCTATCGTGTCTGATTTTTTAAAAATTTTCAGGCTGGTGTTGTGGATTTCAAGCTTAACGTCGTGCCAGGAATACATGTGACAATGATACCGACTGGGCCCTGTTAGTAAATATTACATTTGATTGGGACTATTTTCAGCTGTGGATTAATACACAATAGTATTGGCAGGAGCAGTGTATGTGGGGTTGACTGGATATGAACACCAGTGTGTGTTCAAAGTAATGAAGGAACATTTCACCAAGTGCAACAATGCAGCTCACTGATGTGTGTGTAATAGTTTTTGGACAACAATGGACCTCTAGAGGAATAAAGAACAAATCAGGCTTCACAGTTTTGCTCTTTTCATTGGGTTTGTTGGCGATAAGAAAAACAGCGTTCGCCTCTTAGTTTCACATAATGAGCTGAAATGAGAGCCTCCTCCTGGTCTGGGAGCACAGAGGGGAGGATGTGCACATGGTTATTAATAAACACAGAGGCAGGCATACTGTTGGGTAATGTGGGTCAAACGTGCAGAGTGCACGTGAGGAAGCGAGGCAGAGTAAACCCCCTCCTCATGCCCTGACATTAAAGGGGGTGGAGGGGCATCTTGAATCAGCTCTGAGTCTGAAACGGCCTCTGGTCAGTCTGCAAGCGACGTGTGTCCTCGGCATGCTCTGGCTGCAAATACACAGAGGAACAAGACATGCACTTTGTGTTGCAAAGATGGGAATTGAGTTATTTAAGAAATGTCTTCGTAAAAAATCATTCTATCTAATGCAAACACACAATGATCCCGATAAAAGTGCTAGGTCCCAGTTTCCCACTTTGGAGGACAATGCTGCTTTCACGTGCTCTTTGGAAATATCGTGTTTACGAGTAATGAGCACATGAACGGCCCTCCAAGGTCGTTATTACGAGTGGGAAATTGGGAAATTTCAATGATATCCGAGTTGCCAAGTTGTGACGTTTGCGTGATGTTTCAGAGCAGCAGACATGGTGGAAAGCATGGAAACTATATCAGCAATTGACGGTAAAATTTCATTATTTTGTTCCTATCAGCTATCATTTATTTTCAGCAGTTGCACTTTTTAGTATCTGCATCTATTAGATGTACCAAGCATGCAAACTTTAATAAATAATTTCGAGAATAAGGTTAATATTATGAGATAGTTGTAATGTTACAAGAATGAAGTTGTAGTTTTACAAGTAAAAAATAGTAATTTTATGAGAATAAAGTTGTAATATTACGACAAAAAAAGTCAGAATTTTACTCCGACTTTATTGTCGTAATATTACAACTTTATTCTCGAAGTCTTCAAAAGAAAATCCTCAATGTGGCCCTGAAACAATATACTAACAGAGTTGCCAACTTGATGTCATAAATGCATAAACATGGCGGGCAAAAGTCAATATTTGGTCAATAATAAACGTATTTTTAATTCACATATTAGCTATCAATTTTTGACCACATGTAAAGTTTAATAGTATTAATGTTAACCACTGTCCATGGAGAGCGACCTAGATTTAACATAAAAATATATAAAAAATAAAATAATATACAAAAATATAAATAAACTCCTCTTTGTAGCTTCTGTTTTGTTCCCACTTCACAACCTCAAACCAGATGAAGACAACAAAGTCGGAGGAACGACTTCCCGACTCAGAAACTACGACCTTCAAACATCACATGAACGCAGCATAAGAAAAGTTACTGTTCTTCAAAAGACGAAACGTACGTGACAGACAGAGTACCGATGAACTCGCTCTAAAAACTCTGTGTGTCCCGATGTGCACTCAATGTTCTCCCAGCATGTTCTGTCATACTTTCTATTTAAAAGTCAGTCTGGGTCAAGTAATGTTCTTGCTCTCTCTTTAAGCTGCTAATTTTGGGGTTTATCAAACAAGAGTCAAAACTGCAGGATGTTTAGATGAGTCTCAGAGGACTCGAGGTCCACTTATTCTTCTGTTCTGGAGCAGATGAGTTTTCTAAGTTGAAATTGGACTGTAGATGTTTAAAAAAGAGCTTTCTAACACTACCTACAGTGATTTGGGATTCATTCATTCTCTTAATCTACAGTAAACATTGTTCAATATTTAATAAAGAAGATGATTCTGGTGATGGGTCATTGAAATATTTACCCCTCTCTCTCGAATGCTTTGTATTGGTCTGTTCAATAAAAGCAGAAATTCTTTAGAAAAAATGATCACGCAGCTTTGTTAGGCACTCGAGTCTGATTTCAGACCACTGATCTGATCTTACACTTTGGTAAAAGCAGTATAAATAGTTTTTAAAGAAATAAAAGAATTTTAAAATCAATATTTCAAATCAGTATTATTACATTTTTCAAAGGTAGCTGTGTAATAATTAACAATTCTGTCACGGTCTGCAGCTCACTTTTCCCAAAAAACGTATTAATTAGACGCCTGTAAATGAATGGGTAAATGTTTTTGAGGTCTCAACCCCACAATTCATTCAGTATTTGATTCATTCGTACCTGTAACGTTTCGAAAGTCTAGAAGAGACGCACAAATAAATCATTTTATCCCCCTTGAAGTTAGCTGAGTGCTAAACCTTAAGTTAGCCGGCCCAGCTCGTAAAGGTCTCTAGATCGCTGTATCCGGTTCTTTTTAATACATCCGTGGTTTAGCAAAGAAACAGTCCTGTTTTAACACTCGTAAAAACACAACTTGTTGTTTTTGTACTTTGGTTTCTGTACAAATTAAACAAAAAAGGAAATTATGTGTTAATTACTGAGCTTTAGATGTGCTGGTAGATGAATTTTGTTACTTTTGAACAGAGCCACGCTAAACGTTTCCCCCTGTTTCCAGTCTTAAAGCTAAGCTAAGGTTAAGCTGCTGGCTGCAGTTTTAAATTTACCGTACAGACATGAAAGTGGAATCAATCAGTCTAACTCTCGGCAAGAAACCAAAAATGTCAAACTACACTTTTTCATTTAATAAAGAATAAAGATGGTTTTCTACTTTCCTCAAAAATACAGTAAAAAGCTTCTTATGTTTCCTGAACTGTCCTTGGTCTAATCAATATAATACTGTCTTGTCATCACGTCCAAAAGAAAACACACCACCAAAACCAAGATCAGCTGAAAATACTCTGAAAATGATCCCGTCCTGGACGTTGATTTAAGTCGCACTGCAGAGCTGGAGCCCCCGGCAGATTAGCTCTGATTGAAGGTCCTGAAATTACCTCCAGACTCGGTCAAAAATTGGTTTAATGAAGGGCGGCTAATGGAGCAGAGAGCTATGCATGCATGTCATGTATCCATGCGTCCCATCATCAGCAGCGCTGGGAGCAGCCGGAGTTCATTTCTCGCTCCCTGGATTTTTGGATTTTTGTGGAATCAGTTCATGAAGAAGATGTTTTTTTCTAATCCTCTGATCTGATCCTGGTGTTTTCAGCGGGTTTTAGGTCAAGTGCTTCACAAGAAAAAGGGGTTTATCTGCAGCTGAAACATCTTTTCTTAGCCTCATTTCATTCGCATCCGCTCGTATCTTGTAGCGTGTTTTTTGTGAAATTCTTTTGCACAATTTGTTTCCCTTCATGATTAAGAGCTGCAAGTTGTTTCATCTCTTCCCGTCTACAGATGGCTGCTATTTGAATAGGCATGCAGAGCTTTGATCAGCAGATGCCATTCAAAACAAAGACAATAATCTGATGTACCATTTCAGTATTTAACCCTTTGAAACCTGAGCAAATTAGCTTGATTTCTTTCAAAAAACATGAGAGAGCATTGAGCAATTTAACAAGAAATGCTTACAAGAAAATAATAGGAAAATAAGCACACAAAAAACTGAGAGGGAAAATAAAATAAATAGATTTTATTTTTCCTTGTTTCTGTAAAATAATTTTAAATATATAAAAAGTATTGACATAGTTTTCTGGACATGTTTCCCACATTTTAAAATTGTATCTTAATTGGCTTGATTTCTTTCATAAACATGGGACACAAGTTAAAATGAATGAAAATTGTATAAAAATAAGTAGAGTTACATGAAAATTACTGGAAAATAAGCAAAAAAAGGGAGAAAAAATATAAAAAAAGAAAGTAAAAAAACTAAAATGACCTAACAAAAGTGCTCAAACATTACATTTTTTTTTCTGTAACATAATTAAGAGAATTATAAATATAGAAAGAAAGATTTTTTTGGTTTCAGACTGATTTTGATCCAGGTATAAAAGGGTTAACCGTGTAATGTTCCTCACCTGTTTCCTCTGGGAAAATAAATAAACTTGAGCTGTTATTTTTGACACTTTCTTTAATAAATCTAAGTCATGTTAGAAAGTAACAGCTACAGCGTTTAAGTATTTGGCAAAGTTTTAAGCGACTGTGCACGCATGTGCATCTGCATGCATTGGTGTCAGACTCATGCGTCCTAATTTTTCTGTGTTCTTCCCTCTTTTGGTGGAGCTGGCAGGCGACAGAGCCGCCATCATCTGGACGCAGTGACGCCTCGAAACACAAAGAGCCCCATTCAGAGACCTCAGCGGCCATATCCCACACCCACACGGTCGAGAGGACACCCAGAGCCATCCAGCACACAGCCTGGAGTCATTATGGGAAGCAATGTGTACTTACGCAGCAGTAAATCATTCACAGGAAAACATTGAGCAGAAAATGAAGGTTTGGAGAGGCAGAATGAGAGCAGGAGGATGGAACAAAAACCTGCTGATCAACAGGAGCTGTCTCCCTCCTGCTGTCTCATCTGCACTGATTTATGTTCATCAAACATACACAGGAATTATTCCCACAGCGTATGACAATAACTTCGGCTATCTGAGGACCTCAGGGGTCCACATGTGTAAAGTGAGTCTGGTGCCGGGAGGTTCCCTGGACCGGCCTGTCAGAGACGGAGGCGGCAGAGAGGCCCCGCATCACTGTGAGCTCAAAACAATGTTAAAAGAGGAATTTTGGGAGTATGACTACGCGTGTGAAAAACGTGGTATGAAACTTCTTTATGTCTCCAGAAGAAGCTGCGTGAAGTTTGACAAAATCCCTCAAGTTATGTCACTTGAGTCAGAAAACTGCAAGTTTGAAAATGGTAAAAAAATAAATAAACAAATAAAATAACAAATATGTTAGTGTGGAGCTGAGGCCCAAACACACATCTGACATCACAGACCGATATCGGCGACGAAGGCCGACTGTTGCATTGCCTCACATCCCAAAAACTGCAGCCAATGGCGACAATGAACGCTCTGCGCCTGCATGAGAAGAAAAAACTCTCCACACCAGCAGGCAACTATTTGTCACTAAAAAAGGGAAACCGAAGGACAAACAGGATGGATTCAAGATGGTATTCATCCAGTGAGCACATTAGCAACAACCTGACGCTGAAAGAACAAAGGAAGTGAGCTCACGAACAATAACACCAAAAATTACAATTGTTTCTGCTAAAGAGCTCAATGGCTAAAAAATAAATATATATATAAATATCAACTATTCATTAATTTTTAGAATTTTAACCCTTTAAATGCCATGTTTCTATCATGATGCCAATATGTTTTTAGATGAAAAAAAAGAAAAATTTTCAATTTACTACATGCAAAGTAGATTTTGTTCGATTATCAGCATATGTATTTATCCATATGCCAGTTTATAGTTTAAAAAAATCAATGATGTCATTCGGTGGACAATAGTAAAAATTACCAATTCCTATAGGCAAAAAGCCCAGAATGACACCTAGAAATAACACAATGCATGTTTTTATGCTTTGATGGCTGTGGGATCAAAAACTGCAGTTTGAATGAGTTTCAATGGTGCATTTTTTTGCAAAATGTAACAATTTTGTTTTCACAGTGTATTTTAGACTTATTGTAGAGGCTGAGCTGGAAATTCCAGGGTTAAACAAAAATACACAACTAAAATTTAAGCCATATACATGGACACAGCCAAAATTATTTTTAAAAATGTAGAATAAAAAACACGTAAAATGCACCAGTTAAAAGTAGTAAGGGTTAACTGAGCTTACGCAAAGTCAGTGTGTTCCTCTTGTTTTTGGAAACACTGGAACAAACATCTGTGTTTTAATCACTATGGACTCGTTAACTGCAGCAATAATGTCTCTGCGTTTTTGTCCATGTATTTTATATAGTTTTTATACTGATAGAGACCTTTGTGATGACACAAAATCAATCCGAACTGAACTGAATATATATAATATAGGAGGATACATGATGTGGGTGTGTATGATCATGTTTGTTTGATGTTTCATGCCTCTTATGGGAACTTGTTTCTGGCAAAAGGCGCCCAAGAGATTAATGAGATTCCCAAAGTGCAAAGATCCTTAATTCTTTAATGAGAGTGACTCCCGAGGTGAGACAAAATCTACTGTGCGGATGCAAAGGTTAAAAATCATCAAGGGCTGTGATATCAAACACACTGGCTCTTTTTATATTCCCACTCTGAACCGCTGCCTTTATATCATAAATCTGAGGTTTTATGTGGCTTCGCGGCGATGAAATACGACACTTGGAGCATCGATACGTCCTGCAGCAGCTCACAGTGCAGCACAATGCAGAGTTTTCTCACTCCTGAAAGCTGCTGATTCCACATGTAACCTCACACCACTGCAGGGCCACTGACTTCAGCCATGAAATATTCATGTGAAGATGTTTTCAAACACATTTGCATTTATTAAGAGTCACTCAGTCTAAATAATGGATTGTGTAATGTGACACTGGAGATGAGTCAGTGCATGAAAACTCAAAGAACCTCCCCAACTTTTAAACATAACGTCTTATCCGACACCACTTAATTATTAGAGGTTAAGGCTGCAGCAGGAGAGGAGGCCAAAGATCTCTAATTTTCTTACAAATTGTACTAAAAGATTTATATAAAAATCGAGTACACAGTGTTATTACACAGTGCTATTTTAGTCATTTATCAACTTATTTATTTACTTATAAACCCTTTTTTACATGATTGAAAGGTATTTATTTTGTTTTTGTATGTTCATACAAACCAATAAAAAGAGAATTAAGAAAAGGAAATTAAACATTTTCTCTTTTATATGCATGACTGTGCACCGTCTTGCTTTCACATATCTCTAAATCACACAGACATCTGGGACAAATTGTTAAAAATACTACTGAAGCCTACAGACAAAGTTAAATAAAATGCAATGTCTGCAGACACTTGTAAATAAGGTCAGCGATATTGTCTGTGGAGGTTTTTATATTATGTATAAAGTACACGCTGCCCCCTGCTGACCAAACACAAAAACACAGACAAAAAGCTGCATCACAAGCAATTTACTATCAAAAAAGTATCTCATTCAATAAATCATCTTTGTACAAAAAGTCAGTAGAGAGCACACTTTAGTTATGTGCAAGTGCTTCCTCGTAAGAAGACAGTGCCAAAGTGTTTACCATGAAATAGTAAACCTTATCAGCATCACAGTATTTTTTTTGTGAAATTGAGGAACACTTTAACAGAGAATTCAGTATTAAAGGGCCAGTTCACCCCAAATCAAAAACACATTTTCCCTCTCACCTGTAGTGCTATTTGTTTTAATGTGTGTTGGAGATATCAGCTGTAGAGATGTCTGCCCTCTTTCTAATATAATACACTCCCACCAGGATGTTGCGAGGTTGTGATTTCAGCAGTTAATGCAAATTGAGCCACCCCCTGTACTTTCACTGCCTCCACTAAAAAACAAGCAAACATTGAAACATGCATCACAATTTTTTTTAGAAAAGCTAAAGTGAAATCAGGCATTTTAGAAAACAGCCCCTGAAATCCTGGAGGGACTGACAGATGCATGCTTCCTTCTGCATGTTTATATGGTGGGTACAGTTTTGTAGAAAGAAAATAGTTTCTACATGAGGTCTTTGGATTATCTTGAGTAATCGGGTCATGATCTCTGGAAAGCGACATTGCTGTTGAGTTTATCAAATGTGTTTTTTGGCGCTTTGAGCACCACAAGCTGAATGCCATCTATTTCTACTATACTGGAGAGAAGGCAGACATCTCTACAGCCGATATCGCAATTACATATATATATATATATGTGTAGTTTTGATTTTAGGGTGAACTGTCCCTTTAATGAACAGTAATAGCTGCATGGAAAAGCTTAATTACACTTCAGCATCATTAAGTCACATACTTGTTGAGCCATCCTTCTGGATATTAACTATACGTTTGATTGTGAACAACAATCAGAGCTGTTATCTCATATTTATGGAAATCATTTTGCATTCTTTCAACGATTGTTCAGCTTAGTTGAACCCCGCGTTACGGACGTAACACTTTCTCATCATCATCCTCTTTTTCCAACCTTCAAATGTAAATACTGAAGCGGTGATCCACGCTGCCGATGAATTATACTGTATTATTGTTCCTTCTGCATACTTCCATTCCCAGTTGCAGGAGTCTTAATAGCTCGTGGAGTCTTTGTCGTTTTGGCCACTTTGTCTTTTTTACCCTCCTGTTTCTTTCCCGCCACCTCTTTTCCCTCTGCTTCCTCATTTTCCAGCTTGACAGTGACCTTCCTCAGCTTATGTTTGCCCTTCATGGGAGTTGCGAAAGTGAGCGAGGACTTGATGAAATCCAGAGGGAAGATGCCCACGTCTCCGTCAAAGCGGTTCTTGGTCACCTGCAGGGACCTGCGGCCGGGACTCGTCACCAGCTTCTTCTCCTGCAGGATGAGGACGTTATCGGCCTCTTGGCTGGCCTGGAATTACAGAGTGTCTCAGTTACGTTGAATTACCGCAGTTTTTGCAAAGAGGGTCAGGACGTATGTATATAAGTATTTAATAAACTAAAATGTATTTTCATAAGAACATTAAATCAATGAATGTGTTTGCAGGAGAAAGTGTCCAATGTGAGATATTTGCAGATGATGCAGTTCTGTTGCCTCAACACACAATGACCTCCAGCATGAACTGGGGCAGTTTGCAGCCCAGCGGGAAGCCGTTGGGATGAGAGTCAGCACCTCCAAGTCTGAGGCTATTGTTCTCTGCAAGAAAATGATGGATTGCTACCTCTGGGTTGGGAGAAAGTTGCTGCCCCAAGTGAAAAAGTATTTTGATGTCTTCTTCACAAGGGTGAGGTAGTTTGGGCAGGTGATTAGGGTGCTTCCTGAGCGACTCATGTTAGAGGTTTTCCAGGCACAGTGAAATGATAGCAGCCCCAGAGGTAGAGCCAATACACGTTGGAGGGCTTATTTATCTCATCCTGCCTGAGAACGCCTCAGAGTCCCCCTGGAGGAGCTACAAAGTTGTGCTGGGGAGAGGGACGTCTGGAGTACTTTGCTCAGCCTGCTGCTGCCCCCACAACTCAGATGAAGCAGATGAAGATGGATGGATGGATTGATGGATGAAAATGTAGTCAGGCAGGGTATCCAGGTGTATTTATATGTGGCAGCTCACCATAATTTACGACATTTGCCACCACATATTGATTTAACTGTAAACGCTGAGTCAGGTTATGTGCAGCAGTGAATCTCATTTTACTGTCCTTGAGTAAATAAGGATCGGGAATTTTTTTATAAAAGTGTAATATGTATTAGCGTATCTGATTTTCCATTTTGTGTGCGCGGCCTGTCAACCACACATTTTATTTATTTGTTTTCACCCGTTTTTTTTAAAATTCATGGATCATAAGAAATTGCAAAATAAATCCTACTTAAGCTAATTTTTGTTCTTTTTCTTTTTTACAAAAAAATATTACCTCTCTCTCCTTTTCATCTTTAAAATAATAAGAGTATTATATGTATTTTTTATTTTTAATGTTGACTTTATTTTATCTTTTATTTATTTATTTATTTATTTCCCCACTGAGGCCTTGGGCGGTCTCTCTATTCAGCTTGTGTATGTTTGTTATAGTTCTGTAAACTTTTTTTTCAAGTGTTGGGAAAAAAGTTTACAAAATTGTAAATTAAATTGTTTCTATAAATAAATAAACTTCTGAAACTAATTCTATTCAAGTGTATTCTCTGCACATTTTTATGTAAAACACATGTGACAAGTTTTCTCCGTCTTACCTTTGCCGAACCAAAGATGGACGCAGTTTGCAGCTCTCGGTCGTCCTCCTCTTTCCTGGGGTGGATGATCAGAGTGACGTGGCAGCTGCTGTTGGTGGCAAACTTCCTGAACGCTCCGATGATGTGATCCTGCACCGCAAACCTGGACCACATCATAAAACATCATTTAGCTCCATATTTGTGGTGGTCAGTGTACTTAAAGAATATCACGCCTCATGAAACAGGTGTTGGTGCAGTATTTCTTAAACATAACTCACTTGTCCACTGAGAGGTTTTCCTGCCCCATCATGAACTGCAGGTTGTCGATGATGACATGGTTGATGTCATACATGTAGACAGCATGCTGCATAGTGTCCAGCACCGTCCTGCAGACACAGAAATATGTGAAATCTTCTGCAATTAAAGCTGCACTCGTTGGCTCCTCGAGGCCGTTTCAAAGCACTGTCGTAGGACTTTTGTGTGTCATCTTCTACATGCCAATACTTTTGCTAGTCTTTTAATGGTCTTGTTTTTATGGTTTACTTATAACTTTTATGAATATACTTTTTAGTGCTCCCTTGTGGTAACTTTAGTATGTGTTTAATGTTGTTTATTTTGGAGTTGTATGTTTTGATTTTGTATTTTTCTTCCATGTTGTCTGTCTGTTACTTTTGTTGCTGCCTGTCTTGGCCAGGACACTCTTGAAAAAGGAGATTTTTAATTCAATTTCAATTCAATTTTATTTATAAAGCCCATTTTCAAAAATCACAATCTGCCTCAGAGGGCTTTACAGCATATGACATTCCTCTGTCCTTAGACCCTCACAGCAACTACGGAAAAACTCCCAAAAAGTGGCCCTCGTTAAATAAATAAAAAAATACTTTTGATTTGCCATGTTTATAGTAAATCTTCCCAGTATTTTAGACAAGTTTTTCAGCTTTAAGGCTGCAACTAATGATCATTTTCATTCAAATATTTTGACAGTTAATTTGTTTAATTGTTTGGTGAAGGAGATGTCAGAAAATAATCAAGTCTTTAAATAAACCCAAAGATATTCAAGTTATAATGAAAAAAAGCATGAAATCCTCATATTGGAACCAGAGAATGTTTGATATTTTCCTTTAAAATGGCTTAATCAGTTAAGTGATGTAAGTCAATTAATAGACAAATCTATTTGTCGGTTAAAAATTGAAGCTCTTTTTAGCTTAAATTCTGTGAAATATCGATGAATTTAAAGCAAACGCTGATTGATCCAGTTGACTGACTTGATCTCTTTCTGCCCGACACTGACGATAAGATGCACATCATGCCGACTGAGATTGAAAAGAAATCAGTCTGTATCTAACGAATAACTGACGAGACTTACTTGATGTTCTGCTGTCCGTGGAAAGTCATAAAGTAAAGAGGAAGCTCCTCAAACTTGTCTGCCCAGAAGTCGTACTGCTCCAAGTTTTCCTCCAGCCGCTGCATGGCAAACTGCGTCAGCATGATCTTCGCCAGACGCACGTTGTTGATCTCAAAGCTGCCCCACAACGTGTTGACGCCCTGCATGCAAAGGTCCAGAGCAACCTCGCTGATGAAGGTGGTCTTCCCACTGCCTGTAGGACCTGGGATACAAAAAGAAATACATATGAAGACTAATGCATAAGCTATTGTGAACTGTGGACAGTGGATATGTACAAACGTTTAAAGCTCAATGTTTCGTGATGCTATAAAAAGGTGTGTTTATGTCATTATTAACCAGGACTTTATTTCTGATTAAAAAGGCACAAGCCCCATCTCACAGTGTTTGCAAAAGCAGAATGTAATTTGTGTAATTCAGAAAAAGTTTAAAAAATAAGGAGTTATTCATTGGCCCACGCTACAACCTTTCATCTAGTTCCATGAAAATCTGGCTAGTCGTTTTTCCCGAAATCTCTCTGACAAACAAATTAAACTGAAAACATAGGGGTCAAGCGATATTGTTTTTTTCAGGGCCGATACCGATTATTAGTTAATCATACCAATAACCGATATCTGGAACCGATATGCATTTACAACAAAAATAAAATATTTCTGTAAATATTTAGAATATGGTATATAACAAATTCTGACACAAAAAATTGTTAAAATTCCTTCAGCAAATGTTTGATAAAAACTGAAACTTTCATCACATACAGCAAGTTCCCAGCAACTTTTTTTATAAAGTTAAGTGGAAATTTAAGGAAAAAATTAATAAAAAATAGCTTCCTACGGTTTAACAATGTAAAAGTTGCTCCCATGCTGACACTTTCTTTGCACTTTTTAATTAATTAATTTCATCAGCAATCATTAAAATAAAACGGCAACACAGGTAATCGGCAAAATGCCAAATATAACAATAATAATCGGCCAGACTCCTAATAACCTCCTTGGCAAAAGGTAATGATTATAACTTGAGAAACACAGCATCACAGATTGTGCAGAACAGAAACATCATGTTTCTTACCTGTGAAAACAGTCAGCTCTCCTTTGCGGTGACCCTTCATGATCCTGTTGAGCTCCGGAAACCTGGTCCACTTGACTCCGGCCACCTGCTCCGTGTTCATCAGCTCCCCGTACACGTCCTCTCTGAGCTGCTTGAAGGACACGATGGACTTGTGGGCCGCTGGGATGGAGGACTTGATGATCTGGCTGAAGTTCTTCCCCTGAGCCAGCGCCTCCATGGGACACGGCCTGAACTCCCCGGGCCGCACCAGCGAGCAGCGCCGCAGACCCAGCTTCCGTGAGAAGATCTTTGACGCCTCCCAGGAGCGGATGTCGCCCCCGAGCCACAGGGTCACCCGTTTGAACTGTTCCAGGTAAGGCAGCAGGATGGGCGGGAGGCAGCTGACCCCGCGGGGGAGAGCCACGCTGGGGAGTCCGGTGGCCTGGCTCACTGCCAGAGTGTCCAGCTCGTGTCCAGTCAGCACCACCTCCGCGTCCATACGGCCCACCAGCGGGAGGCCGAACAGGTTGTAGTAAGAGTTACTCTTTGGGACCGTAGCTTCATTATACGTCACTTTGTCCGTGTTTGAGCTTTGAGCGGAGAGGAGCTTCACCCCCTTCAGGGAGGAGTCGGGTCCGCCAAACCACGGGAAAACCAGACTCTTTGTGGGCTTGAAGAGATGCACGCCAAACTTCTTCAGTGTTGCATTAGAGACCTTTGTGATCTAAAACAAAACATTCATAAACATTATCATCATCCTGTGAGGAGAATAGTCTGTAGGTGCGTTTAATGGTGATTATACTCTTTAAAAAAAAAAAAAAAAAAAAAAAAAACTTAACTGTCATTCATTAAACTTTTTCATATTTGTATTTGATTAAGTGTTTTGGTATGTTTGTTTTTACTTGCGCATTTTATGTATTTTTATTGACTATTTATTTTGTTGATTACTTTTGTACAGCACTTTGATCAGCCTTGGTTGTTTTTAACTGTGCTATATAAATAAATTTGACTTTGACCTTTTAAAACACTGCTGTTTGAACTTGACTGCTGCATTATATTCTCCTCTGACCTTTGCAGACTGCAGATTTAATTATTTTTTACGTTTTGTTACTTAAGAAAAAACGGAAAAACGGAAAAATTCGAAAATACTCTACACCTCCAATTTCCTTAATAAGAGTGAGAGAAGATCGACACATAACAAGATTTAAAAACTTATAATATATTATATTTGTATTTACCTCGTTCAGATTTCCCTGTTTTTCAGTGATTGTAGTGTAGATGTGATGGTGTAAGTTTTTCCTTTGATCATTCTGATTCATAACAAAAAGTTTCTTATAAAATGTGGTAAAACTATCACTGAATCCCACTGAGCAGTACCTGGAACATGGTCTTAATAAGCTGAGCCTCGTCTTCAGGGAGGTCAGTGAAGGGCACGGAGCTGGACCAGATCCTCTGCACCTCCCTCTGCTCCCTCTCCCTCTCATCCTGCTCCTCCGCGGTCTCCGGGTATCCCAGCAGCACACGGGGGCTGAGGGAGTCCTGCTCCTCCTTCTGCATCACCTCCAGGCAGTCCTGCAGATCCTCCCAGTTCCCCTCCACCAGCGTGTCCTTACACAGAAACTGCCCCGTGGTTTTGTCGATGAACAGGGAGAAGCTGTCCCCCCTGGAGGACGGCTGGACGAAGATGCTGGGGATGTGGAGGCAGCTGTATCCATCGTGGAAGGGGACGTCTTTGGAGCGCAGGTACTGTTTGATGTCTGTGACTGTGACGGGGCTCACAAGAAACTCCACTGTGGATGTGGCATCCTTTTTATAAGCCCAGGTCCCGCTGTGTGCCAGGAAATAGCCTGTACCCAACGGCTGTGAAGCACATGGAGGTCTATGAAGGAGTCTGTGGGAGAAAGGTCTCACACAGAGGGGAGGACAGTGTCTCTGGTGGAGAAACTTTTGGGCTGCCACCTGCCTGACACAGGTGGTGCCCCTAAACAGCAAACTCCTCCACATGAGTTACCTGGTTAATACAGTCAACCTGCAACAGACATATAAAAAGCATGAAAACACCACAGAAAAGCCACAAAGAAATGTCTCGGCTTGGTTGACCTACGCTAATGTTGGTCAAAGACACACAGCGAGGCAGACAACGGTCATTTCCTGATTAAACGGACATTAATTATCGGAGAGAATTCGCCTGAACGTGCGTGAAAGCATTAACTTTAAATATATCAAGTTTAATTTAAAAAATAAACATAGAAAATTCAACTTACTTAGCCTCTTTTGTCTGCCCTCATCTTGCACCATGCTCCTCCAAACCCGGGCTTTTCGGTGCGACTTCAAAACAAGTCCGTGTGAAACTTATGGCGAAAAGTTCCGAACTGCGTCACAGTATAATCCGTAATGATAATGCGTAATAAAAAATAAAATAAAAACTCGTGGTATGGTATGTTATAGACTACAAAATGTGTATTATAGTATGCCATACAATGTCGTAAAGTTATAATAATGTAGTATGTTATAACTTGAATAAAATAATATTTTATGAAAGACAAAAAATGCCATAGAGTAGCATTTTATAAAAAATAAAAAAAATGTCATAGAATAATGTGTTATCAAAAAATTGTGGTATAGTATGTTATAAAAAAAATAAATAAATAAAATAATAAATAATAAAGCATGGTAAGAAAAAAAATTAAAAAGTCATAGTACAGTATTACATATATATATAATTTATTTATTTTTTTAAGAAATGCCATAGAATAGTATGTTATAAAGAGTTTTAGTATAGTATGTTATACAAAAATGTCTTAGTACAGTATGTCATAAAAAATATAAAATGCCATACTGCAATAAGAAAAAAAGAAATGTCATAGAAAAGTATGTCATACAAAATTGTAGTACAGAATACCATAAAATATAGAAACGTCAAAGCATAGTATTTCATAAAAATATAAAAATGTCAGTGTATATCATTTATACGTCATATAAATATAAAAAAAAATCATAGTACAGTATGACATAAAAATATTTTTTAAATCATACCACAGTATGACATAAAAATATTTTTAAAAAAATCATAATACAGTATGTCATAGAAAGTAATAAGAAACATCATAGTATGTTATTAAAAATATATTTTAAAAATATCATAGTACAGTATGTCATAATAATAATAATAATAAACTTTATTACAGACTCAATGGTCCAGATAAGAGCAAGACAACACATACAAAAGATATAAAAGACACATAGAAGTACCATACACAACATATTCACAATGCAATAAGATCACTTAATAAAAAAAGTAAATAAAAAATCCCCAACACAACAGAAAGTTATAAGAAACATCATAGTATGTTATTAAAAATATATTTTAAAAATATCATAGTACAGTATGCCAATGGAAAAAGTCGCAAAACTGTCATAATCAATTTTAACTTTCAAAATGTTATAAATATGCGTAAAATATACTGTTTACCTTTTTTAAAAAAAATGCATTCATGCTTTTGAGTTGCTCGCGGAACGCTCGTGCGGCTCGTGCCGGTTATACGTTGTAGTTCCGGAGGGACCTTAACACCGACGGACCGGGGTTCATACATGCCCGTCAGCTCGTCCTCTGTGAACGTTTTTGTGAAGTTAACGTTAATTTTAACGCCGTCTTTATTGAAATATTACGTATCGATAACCGTCGGTGCAGGATGACGTCCAGAGGGACACCGAGCCGCTTCCTCCAGAGTGTCCTCCAAAACGGAGTCGGTCGGTACGTCTGCCAGCTGAAGCGAGTCTCCGTCATCTTCTCCAAAAACGCTCAGAGCTCTTTGGGAGTCAGGTAAACAAAAACATAAATATACTTTAATATGGAAATATTATTCACAAGTGAAGTGTCCTACTGTATTCTTTGATCCTTTTACTGTGTGAAGCGTCTTTTAGTTTCTTGAAAAGCGCTCTATAACTAAAATGTACTATTATTATTGTTATTGTTATTTTTATTATTATTATTATTATTATTATTATTATTATTATGTTTTTCAGGGAGTTTATTGAGGAGGGGGTGGTGGATTATGCAAAGAAGAACCCTTCAACCGTCGTCTATGTGTCTCCTCAGTCCTGCAGGATCCCCAAAATAGTTGCAGAATATTGTAAGTACTCATGACTTTTCATGTTTTTTCCCCTCATTATAACACGATTTATTTACATATATAATATTGCTTTATTTTAAAGCTTCTGAATAATTCCTAGACAGATTCTTGGAAATAATTTTACATTAATAACAGAGGGGAAAAAATGAAGAGATACATTTTTTAAACAATTATATTAGTAAATACAGTTGTATTGAGTTTAGAAGCTTTATTAATTTCCAGATAAATGTTTTTTCAAGAACTGCAACAAACACAAGTAAACATCTATTTATTCCTGTATTAAAAAACTGTCTCTATTTTATTTATAAATCGCACCAAAGTACATAATAATTATGATCACATATCAGCTCCTTTTATATTAAACTTAATTATGGGAATACAGTAAAATACAGTGTTTCCATATTAATAGTCATTGCATTCATGAACTGTAATTTTCATTTATTTATAGTTTTAAGTACATAATTCAGTTATTTTATTTCAGAGCAGGATAATCTGATTAGAAAAACCGGATTAGTTATTATCAGTTATTATCATTAGTTTAATGCTCATGTTCTGTTATAAAAAGCTGCCAGTTCATTGTGTTTTTCAACGAGCTGTTAGTTTTAATTCCATTTTTTGTTTCTTGTGTATGAAATTTTTATACTGAGTGTTTCTTCTTTTTTATCTTTTTGCTGTTGTCTTGGCCAGGATGTCCTTGTAAAAGAGTTTTTTTCCCCAAGTATTGTTTTATTAATCCTCTAAATTATTGATATTGGAAATACAACTTTCGGTAGCCTACTAGAATAATAAAATCAATTGCAAGAATTGAAACATTTTTGCAACGATAAAGATGATTTATTTTTAAAATTATTTTTATGTAAGTAAAATAAATTCTAAATCTCAATGGGAATGGGAATTCTCCCAGTAATTAAGGTGAAATAATAATTATTTAAATAAAGAGAATAATTCAGTCAGTGTCAGAACTGCATCCCAAGGACTCTTGGTACATACATTAAAACAAAACAAATACAACAATAACAAAAAAGGACAAAATCCCTTTTTTTATCAAAAGTGTGATATTAGTATAAATGTAAACAAAGTTCTGAAGTAAAATGTCATTATAACATACCTAAACATCATAAAATATCAAAATGCTGCTTGTGTAATTTCACAGGTGTGTTTTACAAGCTTTAAGGTCAAGTTCAGGACTATGATGATGCATTTTTGGTGAAGTTTAAGCTCTGTGGTTTTTCAGTAATTGCATCCAAAACATGAAAAGTGAATTTAGTGTACAGTAGTCATGTGAATTATGTTTGTTACTAACTCCGAGATACTGCAGGGGGCGGTATGACTCTGTTTTTGCTAAAGACCTGTGTTCAGGTAAAAGTGAAGTGCCGCTGGGGTTTTCAAATGACTTTGTCAAACAGAATCGTCTGTTCTTGTTGACACTGTTACAGTTCACACTCAGCAGGTTTTTCAGTAAGTAAAGTGTCTCCTTTTTAAGTCACTCAGACTTATTTGTTTATTCTTTTTTCCTCCCACAGTGAACGGCAACGTCAGAGAAGAAATCGTAACAAGCAAAACGTCTCAGCAGATTTTAGAGCTTCTGACCAAAATGACCAACCAGTCCGGCCTGGACATCATCCGCATCCGCAAGCCCTTCCACACAGACAGCCCCAGCATCCAGGGCCAGTGGCACCCGTTCACCAACCGGCCGCCGTCCATCGACCCCATCAGACCACCGAAACAGGACGCCCAATAAGGACTAGTTTAACCCTTTGAAATGTGGATCGACATCAGTTTTGTTGTGGTGCGATGAACTGATTTTCACAAGCATTTAAACCTTTGAAACCCAGAGTGAGCTGGTCAATTCTTCAGAAATAAGAAAGACAATTAGCAATTTCACAAGAAATGTCTCAAAAATTGGGAGAAAAAAAAGGAAAAAGTGACAAAATAATGATGTAAAAATGAATTTTAAAAAGAGACAAAGAGAGGAGAAACCAATAAAAAATTATCCAAAGAAAAGAGTTTTTTCATATATCATTTTTTACTTTCACTTTTTAACAGTATCTTGCTATTTTTTGGTGATTTCTTCTTCAGTTGCTCATGGCCTTCTTCCAGTGTTTTTCAAGATATCAAGTTTCAAAGGGTTAAAATCAGAATTAGGGCTTAATGCCAGATTAGATTGGCTTGAATTCTTTCAAAAACATGGGAAGAAGGCAATGTGCAACATAAGAAAAAATCACCCATAATCGAGTAAGAAATGAGTAAAAAGTTACAAAAAAAGCTACCCTGAAAATTAGCAAAGCAAAAATAAAAAAATTAAAAAAGGGATAAACAAACAAGGAAACAACCAGAAAAATAGTGTAATAATAATTCTGTACCATAACTTATTATAATAATTATAAATAACTAAGTGACTAAATAACATTTTGGACACATTTTGCTAGATTCAAAATCTACTAACAAGGAAATTGCAGGAAATTTCTTGTCGATCCCTCGTTGTCTTTTATTCTGTTTTCAAGAAGAAATCAAACCACTTTGCTCAGGGGTCAAATGTTTAAATACCTGGGAAAGGTGTCTGAATGCAGCATAAGGGTTTAAGTAGTCCTCATGTTTGCAGGGATTTGCTGGATATTTCTGCACTGTCGACTGAACGTTTTTCACCATCCTCCTCAGAAAAGTGCACACATTACCAGCTCTGAATGCCACATTTGAATAGACTCTACATGAATCCACCAGAGGCTTGTTAGCTGGAAAATAACTGTGTGACTCTCAAGGCTATTTGAAGATTTATGTGCAGAGCAACTTTGTATGAAATAAAAGAGATTATTGTGCAAATGCTGGTGTTTAAATTTAGACTTTTTTTGAGTTTTAACAGCTTGTCAGAAGATCAACAGAGCAAAACCTACTGCACTTAAAATACTTCACAGACACACATCAAAAGATCACCTTTTTTATTTTCATGACACAGGAGGAATGTACACATTTTTACAGTTTAATACTGATAAGATTTCCTCGTTTTGCAAACTCAAAACGATCCAGTGCTTAAGTGAACATGACAGATGGTTGTGTGATAGCTTCAGGGACAAGTGTTAACCTTCAGCGCTGAGAGTTGCCCTCTGCATCCACTGTAAGAGCAGCAGAAACTCCTTCAGTCTGTGATTTGTTCAGATTCAACAAGGCGGATGTTGGCAGAACTCCTCGTTGCCTTCTTTGCACCCTAAATTCATCATTTTTGACTGCAAAAGGCATGAAGCTTGACCCTTTCTTTCCTTCCACATGTGATCTCTGTGTTCTTCTCAACAAAAACAATACAACCAAGTACTCGGCAGTACATGAATACCAATAAGCATGAACGTGAAAGGTGCCCTCAGGACAGATTGCTAGTTTCTGTTGATAGATTGATCCGAGTCCGCTGGCATATATAGCTGCGGCCTGCAGGAAATGATTTGGCTATCTGTGAGAATTTATGTAGAATAGGAGCGTGAGATGACTGCAGAGGATGGTGATGAGAGAGACAGTGGAGCTGAGCTCTGCAGCGTGATATTGGTGCTGATTTCAGTCATTCTCTCCCAAATATCTGCACTTGAGTAAGAATGTGGACGCACACTCTCTTTAAATTAGTCTCCGACATACAGACTGCTGTTCCTGTTTTAAATCATGAACTGCTACAGCAATAAAAGTGGGGACATTTAAATGATTTGTAAATTCATAACACCAAATATGAGTCAATTAAACTGTAAATGTAGCTGTTTTAAAGGGACAGTTCACCCCAAATAAAAAAACATATTTTCCCTCTTACCTCTAGGACTTTAACCCAGGAAATGGGTGTCTGTGTCCCAAAATCAATGATAGCTTAAACATGCAAGTATGTGCTGAATGCTATCGTAGTAACCTATGTGACATATTTTATTTGACGTTGCTTGACATACATAATGTTATGTTAGCGACAAAAGTACTTATCTAATGTAAAACCATTATGTTTTTCTAAACCTAACCAGGTAGTTATGGAGTGAAACTATGATAGTTTTATTAGGTTAAGAGCATGTTTTAACTTTGACTGTTAGGACAGAAATATATGTGGTTTTGGGGAGAGTCAGATAGGTTGTTTTATTTTCCTTCAGTTATGAGAAACCGTAAAATTGGCAGGTGTAGTTTGGTCGAAAGATGCATCCTACATCAAACTTCTCACAACAAGTAATCGGGTCATCATATCTGACATTGCAGTTACGTTTTTCAAATATATTTTTTGGTGCTTTGAGCTCCACAAACTAAGTACCGTCTAGATCCATTATATTGGTGAGAAGGCAGACATCTTTGCCGCCAATATCGCAAATACTCTGCAACTCACCCCAAAACTCGACTGATAAATAGCCTAACAAGTAAGAGAAAAATAAGTATTTTGGATTTTGGGGTGAACTGTCCCTTTAAATTAGCCACAGGTGTAAACTGCAGTCCATGTTGACATACATGTACTGTTTAGCCAATTAACATGTCCACATTTAAATTATCTGTGAGTTTTCAGTATATCACCACATTTGACTAAAGTTATACTTCACAATTAGCTATTTTAATAAAAATAAAAAAGCGTTGGCTGATGAAAATGTTTCCTGTTGTTTCATGCTCACTTTCTGCATTTTAATTTATGGCACCAATTACAGATATCAGGGCCACTGTGCTCTCATCACACCCGCGCTCCCCAATGGGAACTGGCACAGCTAGACCCACACCAGGACATTAAAGGCTCTAAATAAAGATGCTGTTGCTAAGTTACTGCCTTGAACGCTGCTCTGGAAATGGTCACTTTATTCCCCCGTGAGCTCGTGTTATACTTTTGCTCTGTCATATATGTATGTAAATGTCTCCAGGATCATGTGGGCTCCGGTCCCAGTAGAGGACAGTGGCCTCGCTGCTTACCACAAGCTAAAACAGTGTTATGGTGTCTTGAGAATAGGAGTTGGTGAGAGCATGTTTTGCAAGTCATTTCCTGACTCCCCCTCAGGGCTGTTGACTTTTTTTCCCTAGCTTAACATAATGCAAAGTGGTTTAAGTCTGCACAAAAGCAAGTGGAAATTTAACCAACTCAAAAAAATAACACAAAAGGAAATTCTTCTGTCAACAACTCAGGTGGCTAAATTATCTTACAAGTCATATTCTGAGTGAACCACATAGATAAGTTCATTATCTACATCAAAAAAATCATACAGACCATTAAGGCTTGGGCAGTATCACGGTATACCCATATACCAGAATATTCAGAAAACTCAACAATATAATTTCCAATAGCATCAAAAATACAGACACTCCTTTTTCTATTACACTGATACAGAGATGCTGTATTGAGAAAATATGTAGTGCACAGCATGCACCACCAGAGGTCACTTTTTACAGGCAGCTGAGCTGAGAAAGATGGTGACTATGAGTGATGGGGATAATGTTAAAATATGGTAAACAGTGTATTTTCACATCTGACTTGGTTTTAGTGAGTTTCGCTTTGTTTCTTGTTTGAGTTTGAATGAAGTGTGTTTACAAGTGAGTGAGGCAATAAAGCTAAGGTTAGGTCAGTGGAAGGGATAAACTTGAATTTACCCCGATAAACTTGGTGGTATTTTTCTGTTTAATGATGCAAATAGTGGCAAGAATATTCCCTTCATCCCCTTTGATTTATTAGACTGAAAAGCTAACTTTCAAGCGCTGTGGCACCACATACAAAATACCATCATACACTGTATACCCTATGAAATGCAAGGAAGGTATGAAGGAAATAGAGTTCCCCAGTAATGAGTCCTCAAACCTGGAAATTAGTTTGCATTTTAGCAGTTCCCTCATCTAAAAGTCAATGGCTTTTTTGTTAGATGTTTGAAAAAAGGTCTGTGGTTAAGACAAGCTTAAGAGACTTTCACATTTTGTTCTATAACATAAAATATGCCAGTAAATACCCCACCTCTGAATTTTGAAGCTTTTATAAGTTTTAAAAAAGTTTATTGCAAACAAGTGGCTAACTTTTGAGTGTCCTCACGCAAAGTATGGCTTTACAGCCTCGTTGTTGGAGGGTAATGTCAGCTTTTTACTTCTGGGGATTACATTTAGGCTTAAAAATCATAAAAGTTGTGTAATTTTTGAAGATTATTTTGCTTAAAAAAGTGTGAGTATCATAAAGGTTTGCTTGAGCTTATTTTCTGCAATGATCCAAAATGCAATGGAAAAATCCCACAGGCTTTTTGACGAGGGGATGCTAACTTTTGTTTCGGCCTACAGGAGTGAGGGAAAAAGATACCGCCCAAGCCTAGAACAAACTTGATGGAAAGTTTCACAGTTTACAAGGGTATATTACATGAGTTTCAACAAAGTACTTACAAAAGAACAGTGCAAAACATGAACTCTGTACACTACTATCTTTGGCCAACACCTAGAGAAATAATCTACATAAAATATATATTGTATCTTGCATATTAACGCAGCAGGACATAAATGCTTCACTGTGGGTTTGTGCACAGAAACAAGGTGAATGCAGCTCAACATGTTAGCTGTTTTTTAGTCCATCGTATAGTATACAGTGCAGAGCCAGTGTCTATTGTAAACAGATTGTCCTTCCATAAATAAAGCAGCAGAAAAGGTTGCAACATGTTAAAGATTGTCCACAATGTGATGAGGGAATTAAATAATAGAAGTTTTTATGTAATACATGGATAGGTACAACGAAATATCAGACTCAGTAGAAAATGCAGTAATTTTACAAATGTTAATCTTGCAATAAATAAACCCAAAAAGAACATTTCTATACAACTTTGATTTAAATAAAATGAAATGCTCACATGGAAACACATCCATAAATTAGCACAGATCAGAAAACCTTTTCATTAAAGCTCGTCAATCTCTGTGAGTTGTTAATTAGAGGACACAGATTCATTTTCAGGCTGTCTAATCTTATGGAAAATGTGTGCAATGAAAGTCTCAGCATCTACAGTATCTCTCATGTTTAACTAACGCAGGAAATCTGTTTGTTTCACAAAAATAAACTGTAGGGCTCTTTGAAAACTGATTCTAATTGATTAGGGGGCATTTGTAAACTCAGCAGGGTCCTCCAGAGAGATAGGAAGAGAGTGAATGTGAGCACAGAGAGTAATAGATGATACTGTCATGCAGAGGTGATGAGACGGGGAAAGAGACAGCACAGAGAGGGAGGGAGGACAGGAATGAAGATGAGGATGAAAACAAGTTAAAGAGCTAGAAAAGCCGGTGAAAAGAGAGCTGAAATCATACAAGGTGCAAAGTAGCTTCTGCTGGCATTTCAGAGTGTATCATCATCTGCTCTCTGCATGACTGGACAGGTCAGGAAAACACACTTATATACAAAGCTGCAGGGGACATTAAATGTTAAGGTTTGGTAATGTTTCGATGGTATAATTTGCCAGCAAAGTCGCTCTTTGTACACCATTGATTTAAAGCCAGATAATTCCAACAAGTGTGAAAGTGTCCAACTACTATTGGTTTAGCATCTGGATCTTTGTTTATTGGATCTAAAATGTATAAGAACAGGTCATCTGCATATAGCAACATTTTTTGTTTAGTTTAACCTCAAGTAATGCCCACATTTGGATTCATCAATAAGAACAAATAGCACAGCCATTAGTCACAAAAAATTAGGAGTGCACATAGGCATAAGGAATATTGTATAATGTCATTTTACCAGTTCAAAATTTGTTTAGAAATTGAAATAGGTGAGTCTATACTCTACACAACCTAAAGCCTTTTTTTTGGAATCTAATAGAACGGCTTTTTCTGGCAATTGAAATATCTATTTTTTATAAATTCTGTCTGGTCTTTTGAAGCAATGTATGCATGAACAGACTTTAAGCAAAGGGCTTGCACTTTTGGTGAACAATTTATAGACTGTTTTTAATAGACAAGCCTACAACTGCTAAGGATGTCACAAGAACCGATTTTCTCCGATACCGTGGGTAAAAAGGATGCAATTTTTCGTACCTCAGTGTGGAGCATTTATGCCTAAAAGTCCTCTAGTCTGCTGTTGAATGTCAAAGGAGAAGAGGAACGCACACCAGCACGGAAGAACAACAACAACACGCTCGACACTGGCACTTCTTACCAAATCGTTGATTCACAGTAGAAGAGTGGCAAGTGAACATTAAGTTTAGAGGAGAAAAATATTAATATGCTGTATGCTAAATGGAAATGTTTTATCAGCCGCAAAATCTAATAAACATACATCCGCTGGTACTTTGCATTCATGGCAGATCATCAGGTATTAATACAGTTTAAATCAAATTCAAATGTTTTAATGAAGGAGTATATGTTTAAGTATTTAAACAGGATTTATTGTTCTGATTTGGTTTTTACTGTGATTTCGACTTTGAGAATCGTGGAATTTCCCTTACACTGGTATCAACTACTACACTTCTGGTACCATGACATGCTTAATAACTACTGAGACTTGGCATAACATCACAGAGCAGTAGCCAGATTGAAAAAAATTGGTAAACATAATCAGTAAAAGTGGGGTTGAAATTTCAGTATGTTTCCAACAAACAGCGACGTGTAGTCTGACCATGTCCAAAGGTGAATGACCAAAATGCCTGCCATAACAGAGAGGGACGAGGCGCTGTGAATCACTTTTAGACAGTCTCTCCTTAGTGATATTCATGGTATTGCACACAAAAAGTGACTAAATTTGTTGTGCAAATATTTAAAAAAAGTCTCATTTGCAAGCAGTGAAGCCCTTTGAATTGAGCCGAGGCCATTAATCAGGCAGAATTTCCTCCATCCAGACCAAACCATTTATCACCCTGCGTACAGTGCATTTCCTGGACCATATTCTCAGAATAAAGTGGCTTACAAGGCAAACATGAGGACGACTGAAAACCTGCAAGTGCGAAATAGCTCCTGCCTCCTTGCATCATCATCTGTTTCGTGCATGGCTAACCAGGACACTTAGGTCAAATGTTTTCTGTCTGCTCGTTCCTGCAGAGGCGACAGCGCTCTATGCAAACAGACAAGAAGGCCCCGTCCTCTCTTTGTGGAGGTGAGCCAAGAACCGCTGTTACTGTCAGCGACGCTGTGACAGATGCACGCTGCGAGTCACCGTCAGAGGGCTGCTGCTGAGCCACCGCTACAAGAGCTGATTCAACACTTTGCTGGAAAGACAGATCTTTATTTACCCCCGACCGTGACACGTTTACAAACTACTCAGGGATTCATTTCAGTCCCTCAAAGTTATTCATGTACTATTTAATCATAGTGCTGTTCACCTTGCCAAGGAAATGTTGTGCTGTTTCTGTTGTTTTGGCATTGCTCTCATGTCACGTAAACACAGAGGATGCATCTGTGGGTCGCATGTGTGAAGGTTTTCTGATTCAATGACACGCCATCAGCATTTTTTTTTACAGCAAAAGACAAGTTTAAGAGCGAGATGAAAGCCATTTTGTCTTTTTTGTAACATAATGTTTGAAGGAATCCAGTCTTTTCAACTGTCTTTGAAAAACTCTTTAAATCTTCAATCTAATGTAAAATACAAAAACAAGGTCTCACTTTGACAAAGATAAAGTATATGTATGTTTATCGGTATAAATGGCACAGCAAATAAGCATATTCGTTATAGCATCCCGTCCGTTTTTCTTTTCCTGGACCGTGAAGCCAGTCTGCGGTCTTTAGTGAATTCAGTCAATCTGACCACAGACTGGCTGCTCCTTTAATCGTCCTTAATAGACCACTTAAGCTGCCTTCAATACAGCTGTGTCTCTTTTTGCACACAGATGCTATAAACAGTAAGTTTGCTACAGGTGCTCGCACAACAAACTGCTTCAAACAGCTGCGGCAGTGATGTGATTATTGCAATTTACACGAGGACAGAAGAAAATGGAGGAAGAGTGGTTTAATCAAATTTAAATATACGATTTGTTGCACCACCTGAGCTCTTGTACTCTGCAACAGCTTCTTAAAGTGATACTCCACATAAAATCTTTCAGGCTTCCCCTGTGGGCTTGAAAAGTGGCGGTAAAAGGAGCATTTTGCTCCTTGACAGGGATCGAAGGCATGAAGTCATATTAATCGATTAATTGACATTTTTGAAGCAAAATGCTGAAGATTTCAGCCCCTCAAATGTGATTTGCTGATTTTAAATTAGATATTTTTGGGGGTGTCAGCTGTTCAAGATGTCACACTAGGCTCTAGGAAGTTAAGATGGGCATACTTGACTTTTTCGGACACCTTTTTTTCAGATTGGACAACATTTCATGCAAAGTTGCTCGATATATTTCTTCCTGTGTTTTTGAAAAACATTGCACCAATTTTTTTAGTTTCAGAGGTTTAAATACTTGAATGCAGCATAAGAAAAGTGATGTCAATCCAGGTGTTAAAGGGTTAAGAGCCTAACCTCCCTTTTTCTAAAATGAGTATCTGGGAGAGATGATTAATACAAGGTAGCAGTTGAATCCTTCATTTGGCAGAACATTTAAAAGCTTCAACAGCTTATTGCTTATATGCACTACACTTTCCATTCTCTTGTTTTTCTCCCTCTGTTACACCTCTCGTAATTTACCTGACTAAACCTTTGAAGAGGAGCTCAAAAGCCCTGGGAGGGGAGATTGTGGTTACTCATGTCACTGAAGTGTTTTATCCAAAAATTCTAATAAAATTAAAGGTTCTAAATGTTCAAGTAGTCCTTTAGTTTTGGAGATTAGTGCATTTATAGGTGGAGACTGGAGGGTCAGCTCTGACGTCACAGGTGGGCGTGTGAAGAGCTAATTAGCCACTGATGAGACACAGATGGAGGTGGGATGCCAGCCAATTCAACCTAAAAGAGTGCAGTTTTTTGTCCATAAAACAAAAATGAATCATCAACATCTGCCTAGAAACAGAGGAGCCCTAACAGCTGAAACAGCCACTATCAACATAAGAAGGCTTTCTGAGCCCACCCCTGCATCTACGGGTGAGTCAGTCCTCCCTCAGACCAGGGAACAGGAGTTCGTCATTTCAGATTTGCAACACACGGGGAAATTCTCTCAGTTTGCAGTTAAGTTAGGTGAAAGGTAGTTTCCCACACCAACCAAATGCACAAAAAATTTTGGGTGGAATATCACTTTCAGGGCTAATGTTACACATCACTAAAACCTCCTGAACACTTCCACAGTCTCATAAATACATGATCACCTCCTGGCCTGATTCTTTTTGTGTCCTTCTTTGCACCTTTGTGTCATCCAACCACCTTCTTTAATCACAAGCCCAAAGAGGCCACACCCGAGGTCGCTTCATTACGCTCCCCCGCACACGTGGTTATTTTCTAACAGTGCAGTCTGCGGCTAGCTTTTCACAGCTCCACCTTTTTGAATCTGTGGTTAGTGCAGTCCGTTGTTGAGGTGAAATCATGGGCCATTTTGTCACGGGAGACACGAGAGGCTTCACATTTCAGATCAGGTGAGGACACGACCTGCAGGTGACACTGGGTAAATAACAGCAGCGTTTGATAAAAGTTTGCCCCACAACAACGGCTCACCGTCGGGGTCAAAATAAATAACTGTGCGACAAAGACTGGGGCGTCCTAGATGGAGCTCTCGTCAGGCTGCAGGTCCAGCTGTGTGTGTTTCCTCTGCTCCAGGATCCGATTGAGCTCCTCTGTGAAGGAGTGGTAGAGCGGCGACATGCCATCGTGTTCGGCTTGCCTCAGCAGCACGTAGCTGTTCCCGTTCATCTTCCTCAGCACGCTGGGCAGCGTGGCCGACAGCCCGTTAGCATAGTCCATGTTTGGCAGCGGAGGCGGCATAGGAAGAGGAGGTGCTGGTGGAGGTGTTCTGCACGGTGAGAACTGACCCTCACCTGGAACTATCTGGAGGAAGCCATCGCCAACATCCCCGAAGGTTGGCACTGAGATGGAGCGACGACCCTGGCGGCCGTTGCAGTGACTGGAGATGGTTTTAAGCTCAAGAAGGGAGCTTCTTTTTCTTTCAGACGCCCCCAGGACCTGCAGCCCCTGCTGGGAGAACTTCCGGTCGTGAGAGGCACGTCTGGTGCAGAAGCTGACATAAAGCAGCACCACAGTCAACACCAAACAAAGCCCTCCGAGGACCGCCACCAGTGAAATGTACACGGCCTCCATGTGTCTGTAGGTCTGGAACTCAGCTCCCGGAGGCAGCGGGGCAGGAGGTGACGGCAGAGGCTGCTCTGTGGGGCTGCTGGTGGTGGAGAAAAAAGTCGGGCTATAAACTGTAGTGGGGTCAGTCGTGGCTGTGGGCTCTACAGGGAAGTACGAGTCCGTGTGCACCCTCACTGTGTAAAGATAAACCAGGACGGAGACGGAGTTCTCCACGGCAAAGCAGCGATAAGATCCGCTCTGTTGGGCACGTGCTCCGATTATGAGGAGGCCATCTGTGCCGATGCGGTAGCCCGAATTGAGGCCGTATCCCTGGAGCTCTTTGCCGTTTAGCGTCCAGCGTGGAGTTGCCAGGTTTGAGCGCAGTTCGCACTGGAGCAGCACATCGTCACCAGACATCACAGAGCGCCTCCGATGGACCACTAAAAGAGAGGACAAGAGACGGAGCCAGAAGGAGATGAAACAAGAACAAGATAAGAAAATAGAGAATGTGAGAGAGATGGTAAAAGTGCAGCAGGATGAAGGGAAGATAGAACGATGTCCGGTCACAGAGGTCACGTTTTCAAAGTGCAGGTGAGCAACCTGTGCGGCTAAACCTTTCAGCATCACTCTCCATCACATTTCATAAACCTCTTTAAATGTAGCGAGCCCCGCAATGCAGCTGGCCTGACCGCCTGACCTCCAGCAAGAGAGGAACTGATTAAAATGTGGACGCCGGGACCCTGGGGGGATGGGTAAGGCGCGTGCACCTAATGAAATCCCTTAATAGCTGCTAAATGCTTGAGTTTTCAGGCAGAGAAAAGAAGACTTTTTTCAACTCATAATCTGTGTGTGTGAGAGTCAGGGGAGCTAATCAAGGGGAATGGATGGGAGGTAAAATAAAGTATTAAAGTTTCTCAAAATTAAAATTCATGGATGTCACATAATGGATTTACGGTATGTGCACGTGCGTGTGTGTGTGTGTGTGTGTGTGTGTGTGTGTGTGTATTGTAACACGTACCATTTCCTGAATTCTCCTTGCAGCCCCTGACTCCTCTCAAGATATCCTGGGTCAGATTTGACCTGAAAGAATAAGATAAAAACTCAGCATTTAATCTGAAAATCCTGACTGAGATTAAAACCTCTTTTTGATATAGAGTCGCAAGTTAAGAAAACTAAAATAAACTGAAAACTAAAACACAAATCAAATTCCTGCGATTGAGATTTATTCCTGTAAACAGCTCGTACGGCACTTTTAAACAACCCAGGAGCTGTCTAAACCCTGCCAAAATAACTAAGATGGATCCAAAACAAAAACTTAATGAGGCACAGCAGAATGAAGATTCAAAAATACCCCAAAACATCTGCAGCAAGTGGAGAGAACACCAAGTTTCTGCAGCCATTCAGAAAGAGAAAGTAAATTTAGATCTTACTGCAGAGGGTAGCAGACAAGAGTGAGCAGCATATAAAGAAATGTTTTTTTTTAACCAAGTACAGTGCAGAGTAGTCATAGAAAATAAAAATCCTTTCCTCTCACCCACACTTTGTATAACATCAACCTCCTTTAAATCAAAATATTAGGAAAAGAAAAATAATGCACATGGACACTGTGCTGCATTAAATGGGGAAATGAAGGTTTGATCTCCCACTAACATTCAGTTGTTTTTGCAGCTTTCTCCGATCAAGAAGCTCCCTCCTGCCCCTCCCCGAAACGAATCCACAGGAGAGACTGATGTGTCTGCTGCCATAATGAAGATTAAGATGTCTGCGACTCACTCATGCAGAGTGAATGGAGAGAGGTGCAAACAATCTTCTGCAGAGGAGTGAGCCAAAGAAACTTTTACCTGTTTCAGTATCTGTGTGTGTGTGTGTGTGTGTGTGTGTGTGTGTGTGTGTGTGTGTTTGGAAGGATCTTATAATTTGCAAATATATACAGTATGTGTCTGTCCAGCTGAATCCAATCACATCCAGGATCTGCAACACTGGTTTCATTTTACCAGAGGGGGTGGAAAGTATCTTAGTACATTTACTCAAGTACGATTCTCATCATGACAAGTTTAAGAAAAGAATTTATGAAATTATTTAACAAAAAAATAGATGTTACCAATTATTTTGACACTTTACTTTGTTTAAAAAACATGTAGCCTATTACACTAACATTAGAAGGGCATATTTATATTACTAATTATTAATTATACTACTGACAGGGTGTTACATCTGACTTAAGGACAAGAAAATTCTGTCAAGGTCGGTGCACCCAAAGAGCTCCTGAGTAGTCACCGTCCTTCATTTCTAGCCGAAACCCTCAAAACTCACAGCTCCAGTTGCACTGTCATACTCCAAAACTCCCATGTGGTCAAAAAGCGTGGAGCAGCCTTGCTGTTTGTGTTTTTCCATGTTTCTTCTTATTCATTCATGCTTAGTCTGTCCTTTATTTTAATTTGTGGGTTCACTCCTCATGTGTCCTCTTTGTGTGTTTTCCCGCCTCAGTGATTGTCTCCCCTGCACTGATTTTTCACCTGTTCCTCATCAGCGCTGCTGTCACCTGTCCCTCGTTATCTCCCGGCTCTCCGTGTGTATTTGTGCTCCCCTCTGTGTGTTCCATGATTACAGGTTTGTTCCCAGTTTAGTTTTTGTTTTTCATTTGCTTTACTTTAGCCCTCAGTTTTTGTCCCCTGCTTGTTTTTGTGTTTTGGTATCAGTTTTATTTTTTTGAGCTGAAATATTGCTCCTTAAATCAGCCTGCTTGCTGTTATGCATTTGGGTCCTCTCTCTAATTTTTAATTTGCTCATAGTTAAGGAAAGTAAGAATTTGCTCAAAATAAAAATACATTTTACGTCCAAGTATTTTTTGTTATTTATTTAGAATTGGAAACTTTAATCTCCAAATATGTAGACTTGTATATTTGTCTGTAGAGAAATACACTGGCAAAATAATCCTCTTGTGGACATGAATGTCAACATAGTAAAATATAATGCAATAATATAAAATATGGTGAATTGTATTCACAAAATATTCTCATAGCTGCCTGAAGCTACATCTACTGCTTTTAAAATCGAAATATGAGAACATTTACCAAAGGTTTACCAAACTCATTTTTGTAAGTTATGGATCTGTAACATTTTAACCAAACAATATATATTTAAAAAAAAAACAACAACAACATAAATGTCAGTCGCTCCATGCTTCTGTTTTACAATTTTTGTTACGCTCAACCTAAATGCTGAATCAAAGTGCTAGGTTTTCGTATCCAAGTGTTTTTCGGGCTAATCATTGTAGCTCCTGCTGAGCTGAACTGAACTTGATGGGAGAAATCCAGGTCGACTCTATTGTCTCAGACCTGCTTTCATCCAAATTCTGTTGGAAGGGAAAATAAGCTGAATAAATAATTAATTAGACTCCGGTATCGCTGTCGGGCCCAGAGGAAAAAAATAAAGGTCACGTAATGCAAAAATGTACACAGTGTCAAAATTATTAATATCATTAGGGGCTTATAATGTGTTTATCACGCTACCAGTTCTCTGAACAGTTTATTTGACTGTTAAATTAATGATATGGAAGACTTGAAGTTTATTTACTCTTAGCAACATTTGAGGCTTAAATCTAAGTTAAGGTATACAAGATCACTGTATTTTTTAACTGAATTCATTTTGAATTCAAGTGTTGACAGTTTCTGTGGCTGTCATCCAAAATGCATACAGCAACAGATGGAGAGGAACTGAATGCAGAATAAACAAGTGGAGCTGGAGAGGAGGTTTAGGGAGAAGCAGGCTCAAGGATGTACGATGAAGCAATTCAAATTCATCTGTCTCAGCAAGATCTTTTTCTGCCAAATCTGTTTTTTATGTAAACACGACATGATTGTTGTGTCTGCTTTCTTCCTAAAAACACTGACAGTCACTTGGTGTGTTTGCTTCCTTGCTGGAAATGTGCATTTTGTTAGTACACAGGTGTGTGTTTCCTCACCTCTGTGCACGTGAAGATATTGCCACACATGTCCTCCCGTCCCAGCCACAGAACGGATCTCTGGCGAATACGCAGTCGTAACAGGAAGTGTACCTTTGACAGGCGGACATCGGTACCTGCACCACTCCAGAGTGGGAGCCGACATAGATACTCCGCTGCAAAACAAAAAAAATTGATCATTTTTCTATTTTTATAATTTTGACTTTTAAAGCCTAAAATTAACACAAGCACTATAATGAACTGTGATATAAGAAGCACTGGAGTCAACCCCCCCAAAAAATCATTATCAGGATGTGATTGACTTGTTCCGATAACATTTGGAAAGTTTAGAAGAGCTGGTGATCAAATCATTTTATCTCCATTCAAATTAATCTCTAGGGCACCTGCTCTATGGTTATTATGTGGTATATGTGGCAGGTAAACTTTTTTCGGCTTCATGCACCACTGAGCAACTCTCATTAGAAGAATTTGGGCTCCTTCTCCAATGCTGTATCATGTTCTTTTTATACATCCATGTCTGCTAACTGCAACCATTTTTGCTCAGTCACCTCTATATTTGCTTGTGACGCCTGAGAAAACAGCTGTGTGTATTCCTGTCTATGGGTGTCAAATATTGCAAAGTAAAAATTTATTTGTGTATCCACCCCATGATGCTGATCTACTCTAAATTAAAAAAGATGGCCCAAGCTATATCAACCAAACAAATCCATGCACAAACAGACAAATGCACATAACAAGACAAATGCATGATTTCCTTAGCAGCAACAATATGACATATAACTCTCCATGCATGAATACACACCAGAGCAGAGGATAGGACCATGCTCTCTATGGGCTGAGGTTTATCAAACAGCTGCAACTCTTCAATGATGTGCATTTCTCCATCGATATCTACGGCTCTGTGCAGCCAGCCATCATCTGGGAAAAAAGATATAAACAAGACACTTCAGAGGCAATACAGAAAATTACATATATTTTCTTTATCGTCAACACAAACACAACAATCAGTCTGTCTGCCTCAAAATATTCTGTGAACTCCCTAACCTGTCTGTCGCACTCAGCACCAAGCCCATTCATTTCTGTGTCACAAAACTCACCGGTTCCCAGAAACAGAACAGTGTAAATGTTCCCGTCCAGCGCCGGCTCCTTGTGCACGACGATCTTGACATAGTTGACACTCCTCTTGAACATGAGTGGGCGCACCCCTATTGGGTGCACCTGGCTGGCCATTAGAGGGTGTCTCCTGACAAAAGTGAGGACATTGTCAGGGAGGTCTCGAGACGAGTTGATGCCCTGGGACCTGTGAACATCTGTTATACACTGTGGAGAGATCAGAGATACAGAAATGTTCACAGAGGAAAGAGCAGGACAATAAATACTCTTATGGTGGAGGAAAAGTGATTTTAAAGGAGCACTACACCCACCAAATGATCATCTGTTTATCAATTACTTGTGAATTCATGAAAACTGTTTTTCTTGCATGCACCTGGTAAAAAAAAGACTCCAAAAATCAAAAAATTCTTGATGAATTGAAGTAAAAGGGGTCTGCATTCAACAACAGCAAACCTATATCAAAACAACTTCCCAAACAGACAACCCTTTCCAACGGGGAACTGACCAAGAAATGAAACCTTTCTATGCTCTCTTCAAAGCAATTGGCAGACAGTAATTTTACCTTGCAAAACACGGGAGCTGCTGATCAACCACTGCCTGAATCGGTTAATTTGTTTTTGTTATTGTGTGAAATTGGTGAATCTGAACTAAACACCAAAGTCCCACAATATCATCTGCAAACAAACTGAACGAGTCAGCCATGGACCAGCAGATCCTGTGTTCAGAAAGGTAAAACAGGTTTTTTTCAAACCCTGTAACGAAGCCCTGTAACAAAGGAAGTAAAAAAGTTTCCTTCTCAAATTTAATGTAACACGGGGTGAGTAACTGATACCCAAATGGTCATTCTGGGGTGAAATACTCCTTTAATAGATTAAACTTACAGATCCAGGTCTCGGCTCTGGAACTTTCCCCGTGTACTCCCTCCACTTTGAGTCCTGCACCTCCATGAACGGCCCCTCAAACGCCTTCTGAACATCTGAGAAGGCGTACTGGCAGATAGCAGATGCTTTGATATTCTTCCTGAAAGACAATCACCAACCCCCGTCCCCGAAAGACACATCCAGAGGACGCAGTCAGGATTAATGATTCAATGTTGGATAAACACGGGGAGGTTTTATCTGGGGAGCAACTGCTGCCCAGATCGAATTTCAAAGGCATCACAGATCATAAGGTGAAAAGGTTACTCAGCTTCTCTATTCTGTAAAAACTGGGGGTGTTAAGGTGGTAAAATTTTGCTTTCTACGCTCACATTTTCCTCTTATCAATTTGTCCTGAACAGACACGTGGGAGTGGCATCACTGACAGATGTGTAATTTTCCCTCTTCATCTCCAGTAGCTGCTCCCATCATCCACTCCAGAAGGAAGTATTTGTTTTGCAGACTTTTCGACACTCACAGGGCTGAAATATCCACTCCCTGTGAGTCACGAATAAAGCAGCCCCATTTGTGGTTTTGGTGAAAGAAAAGGTTTTAACCAACAACATAACGACAGCATTGAGAACCAGGTGACCCTTATTCTTAAACCCCACGGGTGAGATTAGTAATGGGGGGAAAATGTGTGCGTCACATTCTTGAGTCCATTGTGTGCCCACCTCAGCCTTCAAAAGCATTCAAGTGAGAAAAATGAGATTGAAGTGAAACCCGAATCTGTCTTCAACACTGGTGAGTAGTTTAGCTCAGGGGCTTACTCACCTTCTGCACAATTGAGTCTAACACGGAGTGACGACTACGACTGCACAGGTGTGTGTTTTTAAAGAACAGCAGCTTGAAAGACAAGAAAGAAACAGACAGAAAAAAGAAAGGAGGGTAGAAAGAAGACAGAAAAAAAGCCCTTTTAACACAAAGATTGCACTATAGGGCTATGAAGTGCCTTCTTTATGCCACCTTTGCATTTTTACAAAGAATCAAACAATAGTGTCATCATGTCGATCCAGTGTGTGACGAGGCGGCTGATCTTGTCCTCTGCTTGGAGTGTAAGGAGCTCCCAAATCTCGTCATTTTCCCAATTTGCAGACATTTATGACCAGCTCTTTTCCTTTGACTTTAAAGCTAACGGCAACTAGCTGCTTTGTAAATCTCCTGTAGTGGGTTGCATATATAACATGCAGTCAAAATGTCACGCCCACCCTCTCCTGAAAGCTATCCTATTTACACAGACCTCGATTCGGTGCTGTTACTTCCCTTGTTGCCACTTTAAAGGCGAGACAACTCCTTCCCCAATTAGCCATCGTACCTTTTATACAAAATGGCAAGGCAGCATAACAAAGTGGAAAGATGTACAAAGACGGAAAGAAAAAGAAAAGAAAGAATATCGAACTGTTACACAGCCTCAGCGTTATGTATATAAGGTATGCTTGCTGAATGGGGTGACAGAGTTGTCTCGCCTTTAAGCCGTAACGGGAGGACGTAACAGCGCTGAAAAAAGGTCTGTACAGAGTGGTGAGTTAACGCGGAAGTCCGTTAGCCTTTTAGTACTTTCGGTTACCTCGTCTTAAAGTCCACAGGTTTTTTTTAATGGGTTTTTAGTATTATGTCTTAAATAAGGTCTCTGGTTAACACAGGCTAAAGATATTGAGACGTTTTGTTCTGCAACATAAAATATGTCCGTATAAACCACATTTTTGAACTTTTAAAGTTTTACTCGTCTCGGTTGCTAACAAGTGGCTAAATGGGACTGCAGTGTTTGTTGGTGACGTTAGACGGCATCACACCGGACACAGAAACTCTTTAAAACCACTTGTCCACCTTTACAGCTTTACAGAGTCGCACTCGAACTTGTAGATTTATCTGTTTCCAATATTTTTTGATTATGTTTTCACACATTTTTACAGTGTTTTTAGTTGTGACATTTAAGTCGTGCACCCGCATGTAGTTCGTGTATAGCCTAACAATAGCTTTTTGCTTCTGGTGATTTCATTTACGGTTCAAAACAAACAAAAGTGGTGTTCATTTATGAAGATTATCATGCTGAACATTCCTGGTTGGCCTACAAAAATATGCCATCCCTTCACCACTCTATAAACAGGACAGCTGGTAGGATGGGACAGTTATGACATATTGACAAAGTGATAAGTGAGTGACCCACCAACCGCAAGAGATTTACAAAGCAGCTACAAATAGTTAGCTGACGCAAAGAAGAAGAACAGCTGCCGTAAATGTCCGCAAAGTGGGATAACTGTGAATTCGGGAGCTACTTACCCTCCGAGCAGAAGACAAAATCAGCTGCCATTCAACAGAGATGGTAAATTATTGTTTTCACCATGCTATGTTGTTGTTGCTATTGTTTAGAAAGCGCTGCTGATGCGTATGATATATGTCACACTTGACAGGCTCACGCTGTTGTGTAAAGCCTGTCACACCTCTTTTGGCTCTGTGATGCGGGCGTGGTGTCTACTGGAGCTGCATGATGCCAACATTGTTTGTTTCTGTGTAAAAATGCAACGGAGGAAGAAAGAAGTGACTTAAAATAAATAAAGAAAGAAAGAAGTATCTAACTGAGTAACTAAAAGGTGCTGCAGTAAATAGTCACACTGAGAGTTTGAGCTTGAATATCCACAACAGGAAGTGTAGCAGTATAAAAAAATAAAAATCCAGAGAGAAATAGAGAGTGTTGCTGAACCAATGCAATGCTATCCTCTCCATCACTATCTAAACACCCTTGGGACAGTTTTATGCAGCATGACTCTGCATATCAGCATAAACACACACTCACACCGCTGCCAGACACTCCACCGGCAGACATCGTCCTCTGACACCGTCACATCAGCTCCGACTGCACCTCTGTTTTTGTTTTAAAGGGTAACTTCAGTGTTTTGCAACTGAGACCCTATTTTAACCATATTTTGCGTCTAAGGGAACAAACTAAACTAAATGTGCATTTTTATATTAGGCAAAAAAAGCACATGGTTAGATTAAGAAACAAAACATCATTGTTTGGCTGTACATTCATACAGGAAGTGAACACTGGCCCCCCTGGTGAAAGTCCCGTGTTTGTTGGACCCATCAGCTCCACCCTACATAGACTTTCCATCACCATCTTACTTTGTATATCATTTTATTATTTTTAACATATTTATTTAGTATTTTTTATTTTATGCTGTTATCTTTTCATTAACCTTTTATTTGCATTTTATTATTTTACTCATGTATCTATTATTATTACTATTATTTGATTTAATTAATTAATTAATTTACTGTTGGTAGGTTTTATCCTGCCTCCGGTGTTTCCTGACTTGTGGTAGCGTTTCCTTAGTTCCTGGTTTTAATGAGCACTCTTATTTTAGTGTTTAATTAATTACAAAGTCTTGTTTTTATTATTGTGCTTGTGTGTGTGTAAATTATGTGCTGGTGTAACCAACTGAGCCACCAGTCTGAAAAGTTAATTTGAAGCCCTGGACCTGCTTCTAAATTTGCATAAAATACTCTGAATGTCATGTAATTGATTGATTTATTAAGTTACGTTGTTGCCCAGTTGTTTTTCAAAATGACGCTGCCCGGCGGCATATCATACTGCCACCAAAGGATGGCTTTGTCGTATGCCTCTGACGTGAAAAACACTGACTGTATTTGACAACTTTGGAATGAGAGTGGGTTGGAAGTGAATCTGGCCAGTCTTAAAAGAAAATCTAAACAAGTGTGCACCTGAGTTTTGACTGTCAAACTTCACCAACTGGCTATGGTAAGAAAGAAAAATATAAAAATGTGAGCATGCAGATTGAAGCCTTTCTGTTCCTTTTAAGGAAAGCAAACTGCCGTGTCTGTGTTAGACTATGGAGATTATCTGTATCACATGCTGCACATTGCACTTTACAATGTAAAACATGCTTTTGTTTTTTGCCTTTTTATTAGCTACGATAGGTTCAGTGTGAAAGAGGGAGAGAGAGAGAGGACGACATGCAGCAAAGGGCCACAAGTTGGAATCGAACCCTGCGGCTGCTGCAGCAAGGACACAGCTTTTGTACATGAGGTTCCCGCACTACAAGGTGAGTTAGTGAGCGCCCACATTTTTCCTTGCATTTAAGTACAAGAGATAACTGTCATATTCATTATTGTCATGTATAGGAGAAGTTAATTGGTAGAGAAGAGAATTTCACAGTTGTTTTTTATTTCTAACAGTCTTTTCTCCTCAAATTCTCTCATTATTTTACAAGTTTTAATCTTTACTTGCAGTCTGCTGGACCAGAAATCAACATTGGTTAACTCCTATGTGTATATGTACCACATATATGTAATTGTATACAAAGGATTTAAAAGCTTTTTTTATGTAGTGATTGAGTAATACTTTCAATTTTGTATCATATTAACAGGTTTATGAAAGTTTTTGATGCAAAATGTGCCTGAAATCTATTAAAACATGTCTGTATACCTTACTGCTGCTGCCTTAATCTCCATGAGCTTACTCCACACAACCTTATTTAATATTCTAATGGAGATCCCAGAGTCTCCAAAGATACCAAATTTACCACGCTGACTTTGGGTATTACGTGTATAAAATGACGTAGATATTAATATCAGACTGTTTGTAATATGATGATTTTTCCACCCTTAAATCTACATAAAGGGGGGGAAAGCCATAATAACAGCAAAAATCTGATGATGTCTCTTACCATTCCAGGCCAAAGACGCCGTAGAAAATGCTGCTTTGAGCGTCTCGACCCTGCAGGACGAACACACTGCGCAGGATATTGAGGTGAAGCTCATATTCGGGGACTGAACACACCATTCTGGCTTTAAGGAAGGAGGTCCACTTCCTCTGCAGGGTCCTCTGGCCTCCCCAGTCATTCTGCAAACACAGAAGACAATGCATGGATGGACAGATTATTAAAATAGTCACCTGAGTTTATAGATTCTGGCATATGCACCTTGAAATGAAACAAATCCATCCACTCTTTTTATACATCAACAGCCACTAATCTCTAATTTTCATAACACTGAAACAAAAATTTAACCATCTACAACAGAGACATAAAACTAATTATAATGTACATATAACTATACGGATATAAAGAGGGGAAAAGGAAGTGAGAAGAGACTCATGAAACTGGAGCTGAGTTTTAGTGCCTACTTTAGCACATTTGCTCTAATTGCATTTCGGTAGCACTGGGAGGCGTAGCTGCAAGACATCTCTCCCTAAAAGAGTAATTTAGCACACCTCATTTAGGAGAGAGAGAGAGAAAAAGAAGAGACACAGACTCCTTTTCTCTTTGTTTGTTGGAATTAGAGAGCTTCATCTTTCTTCGTTTATGTCTCTCCCAGGCGCCTGTCGTTCATCAACACGCTCTGTGCACCTCGACCTCCCACGCAAAAAGGCAAAGTAACTTAAATTGACATAATGCATAAGTATGGAAAACAGAAATGCTTGCATTAAGAACTTTTATCAATAAAATCAATTCAGTTTATAGTGGAAGTGGAAGATGAAGAGCGAAAGGGTTGCAGACAAATGCATCCACTCTCGGGGCTCATTCTTCTCACAGAACAAAAGCTCCAGAGAATTAATGTTGTTTTAAGTGGAGACCACTGAGAAAATAACAGGTCTTATTGAGATGGATGCATAGATTTTATAAAATAATGGACATAACCACTGTGACCTTACCCAAACACTATTGTTTTGAAGCCTCGAGTTTGGCATTTTGGTGACCATGTTTGGACGAGAGAGTAGAGATGTGCTGCATTCATGTGATGTCGGAAGGTCGTAGTTTCCGAATTGGGAAGTGATTCTTCGGACTTTGTGCTTATGTGCTTTGAGGTCGTAAAGTTGGAAAAACATGGAAGCTAAAAAGACATTGGCTAAATTTTAATTCTACGAGCGTTTAAACAAGAGGTTGATGGCTATATCCAGTTTATTTATATTTTTTTTATTTTTTAATTTTTCATATTTTCTTTATATTATATTTTTAAGAATTTTTATATTAAATTCATATTAGTCATATTTCTACAAGAAAGGGGATATTATATTACAGAAATGAATACTGAAGTTATTAAGTAATTCATTTGTAATTTTATTGTAATAAAATGAAATAAAATTATTTCTTTATTTCTGTAATATTACAACTTAATTCTCATAAAATTAATTTTTTTTCTCATAATATTACGACTTTTTTCTCAAAGTCTCTTTTTTTCCCCTCAATGTGGCCGTAAAGCTCCATCGTATTTTTTGCACCAGGTTGTAAACATGTTTATTTTCTGCTGTAAAGACTTGTACATGGGGGCCTATGGAGATTTTGACTCTCCCTTAGAGCTAGCCTCAAGTGGCCATTAGAAGAACTGCAGTTTTTAGCAATTTCACATTGGCGTCATTATTCAGCCTTAGAAATTGCGGCTTGGATGGATTATGTAAAAAGAGCTAAAGGGATGCACTTATAGATTACAATTTATGTCAGTCAAATAACAGTCTAGGTCATTGGGCTGCCATGACTTAAATCCACGAAAATGAGAGTCAAGAATCCGAGCATGGCCCTGTAAAGATACGCCTGTGGGAAAATTAACCCAAGACGTCATGATGAGAGCAGATTGAGCCAGTCAGTGTCTTAAGAGGAAGCATAGGAGAAATTGTGCAGCCTCTCTTTTTTAGCTGGAGGTATATGGAGCTCCGAAATGGACGATTTTAGATAATGTCAAAATGGCACTGAATTATGCCCTTTAAGTTCCTGAAAAGACCCTGTTTTCATGTAATTTACACACCTCTCTGTGAAAATAGGTCATGACTGCAGAAGTATATGCAGTCTGGCTGCGAAGTGACAAGCAGAAGAGGACAACTAGTTAGGCAGCTCAAAAATGGCAAGTCTTCAGTGGATTCAGGCCAGAGGCTACTGCCAGGGCCTTCTCTATCTGCAGATCTGCCTCCAACCAGTGCGGAGTCTGGCTGCCACGGGGCTGAGCTGGGGACCAGCTCGACATCTGCATGTGCTGCTGTGGCCTAGTTCAGACTGAGTTATTACACTCTCGACTGCTCTGACAACTCCACGGCAGCGCTGATGAAAAGAAAGGAGCTGAGGAGTTCAGACCTTATTTCCAGAAATTACTTATTTTGGATGCAGAGAGAGAATCATGAGGAAATGAACTATTAAGAGTATATGGGATTAAAAAAGTTTTGGAAGCACAGAGACAATTTCACTGCGTGTATGTGAGCAGGTGAAGTAACGTGCACGGATAGACATCTCATGAAAAACATATTTACATAAACACATATAATTTAAATAAGTGCAGTGCAGTTCCTCTAATGGCCACTTGATGGCTGGCTCCAAAAGGCGAGTCAGTCCCCATGGACATCAGTGTTAGGTTTTTCTAACTTTACGGCACAAATAAACATGTTTACAGCCCGGATTAAAAATGTTTTTGGTCTCTTAAGCTAATTTCAACATCCATATATTATAGCTGGCATGTCTGCCATGTTCATAGCTTTCTCTTGGATGCATGCTGCTTACAAACACTGCAAAATAAGAAAAAATTCTTTTAGATTAGTCTCTTCATTGTTTTCATCCATCCATTGTTTTCAGGCATCCATTTGGGTTGTTTTTTTTAAATCTAGTGAATATTTTTAATAAAGAAAGAACATTTAGCTTTCTCTCCGTCAAGTTTAATTTGCATTCTTGCAGTTTGAATAGATTGGTTTGGACAAAATAATAGATGTTAGTGGGTTTACTCAATGTGTATCTTTAACATTCATTTCTTTTCTTCTCATTCATTAATGCAAATCCTTTTCTCATAAAAGGGTTAGAGGTTTGAACTTATTTCCAGACATTGTTTAACTGTCTCAGAGTCTTGCAACACTTTTTGATCCCTTTAAAAAAGTGATTTCAGCACAACAGGACGCTGTGATGGTAATGACACTATCATGCATGGCTAAAAGAAACGACAGGGAGGACAAAAGAGACGAGTTGCAGGGCATGCTGTCTAGATCAGAGATGCTGATCGCAAGTGAAATGAGGTGAGAGGAGAAAAAAGAGGAGGAGGGCAATGAAGAGAGGGAGAGGGTTTGCCATTGGAGGTGGAGGTTGGTGGACTTGTGGTTTGCCTGGCAACAGTGGCACAGAGAGAAACTGCCGTCAGTGAAGAAACCAAGATTAGAGACAACTGCTGGTTCATTCAGCACTAAAATAACCATACGAGGAGAATGACAGCTGAGAGAGGAGAACTGAGGACAGAAAGTCTCCATAAATCCATTTACTTCACTCTGTGTCAGTGACGTAAAGCATTAAATAATCCCACTTTTGAACCCTTTCTTCCATGACCTTGCAGAAAATCTGTAATGTCAGTTTTGTCCTTTTTTATGCCTCTGAGATAGCTATAGCCATGGGCAAAGGCCATATGTTTTTGGGTTGTCCATGCATCCATACATCTGTCCATTCTTCTGTCATATACTCTTAAATGCATTATCCCAAGAATGAGGGATAAGGGCCTTGAGGGAATTTCTTCAAATTTGGCACAAACGTCCACTTGACTAAACGATGAAATGATTAGATTTTGGTGGTCATAGGCCAAAGGTGAAGGTCACTGTGACCTCATCTACCTCATTTTTGTAAATGGTGATATCCCAGTAACAACTTGAGGGAATTTCTTTAAATTTGACACAAACAGCCACTTGGTCCCAAATATGAAGTGATTAGATTTTGGGGTCAAATTCATTGTGCCCTTGCGTTTGTCTCATTCTTGTGAACACAATATCTTAAAAAAGCCTAAAAATGTCCTAAAATTTGGCACAAATGTCCAGTTGGAGTAAATGATGAACTAATTGTCATGTCTGTTTAATTTTCGTGAAGGGTATTTTTTGTTCAAATTTTGGTACAAATGTTTACTTGGACTTCAGGTATGACCTCACAAGATATGTTTTTGGCCATAACTCAAGAATTCATATGCTTCTTATGACAAAATTGTATACAAAATTTCAAATAGGATAAATGAATGATGTGATGACATTTTATATCCAAAAAGTCAAAATAACATGTGATATCACAATGTTCTTCAAAAACCCTTTTCCAGCCATTTCTCAATATCTGAGACATTTCCCACCTTGAAACTGTGCTGATTGTATAAATATTCTGCGTGTGAAGTATCCATGTTTTTCACAAACATGGATGTAAACTGTAACTGCAACTTGAGCGGTGCACAGAGGCATACAGCCTCGAGGCAGTGTTTCTCATTTTTAAAGAAACCCAGTGAAACAGTTAATAAGATTATGATTAATAGTATGTGGGTTCGTTTCTGTGTCTGACCTTGCAGACTCGAGCAACCCTGGACACCTTGGTCTGGCTCGGGTAGGCGATCTGCTCCTGGCTTCTCTCCGTGAAGAAGAAGTAAATCTTGTCGTCGTCACCGATAGAGCTGTTGATGCTCTCCTTCAGCAGCACGGAGCCCACAAAATCTGCCTCTGTACACACACACACACACACACACACACACACAAATAACACACACTCAGATCCACATGTCCAAACACAGACCTATTAGCAGTCTAGGAAGTGTCTCCTTGGAAACCAAAGATGGAGCTTTTAAGTATGATTGAATTGCCACAACTAAGCCAGTTAGAGCTGCAGTGCGGAGCAATTTTTTGATGTGATTTTCAATCTCTGAGTCAATCAGTTTTTGCAGTAGCAGCAAAACATCCCATGAGCTACAAATGTGCAAAATGGAAATGAAGTTTGGTCCATTAAGTAGTTTACTGTAAGTGGAAATACATAAAGAAGTGTCTTTTGTTATTTTTGCACAACTTATTCATCACTAGATGTAATTGTGGAGTATTTCTGACTTGTGTTGTCATGTGATGTATTTACCCAGAAGCCACCGGGTCGGGGCCTCCTCTGTCCTGAGCGTGGGGAAGGGGAAGTTTCTGCGCACGTCTGGAGAGCTGCGAAACTCATACTGAGAAGCCGTAAACATCTCGCCATCTGATTAACAGATAGATGAATAAACAGAAAGAAATTTGGAGTTAAATCAGATATAAATGAAAGCGGCTTGTGTACTACAGAGTAATTAGGCAAACTGACCTCTAACACAAGGTGGTTTTGATATTTGTAAATGGTAATTAGATACAGATCCAAGCATGTTAAAACTGAACCAAGAGAATGTTTGAATTCCTCTCCTGAGTCTTCTTTTGAATTATACTGCATTATAAAAGGTGGGTCAAATTTATAAAAGTCTGTCTTAATACAACACTCACATGCCAGCATTAAGCAGAAACTATAATGAGTCCTCAGAAGTCTCTTTTTGACAAATCTTCCCCATGGCAGTCATTTGTCGATTAATTGTTGATGTGCTGTCCCAGTAATAAAAATAATTAACTGCATCTAAACAGCACGCTTCAAAACAAAATCATAAAGTGCCTCACAGGGGAAAAAAACCCCCACTACAATTAAGTAAAATCAGAGGATAAAATCGCATAAAAAGCATGCACATAGATGAGATAACAGGACCCCAGAAAAGCAGTTCAACCTTGTGGCCAATTTTTCCCAGTGGCCACTTGCAACACTGCAGCAAAAAAATTTCCCACGGCCCAAAAGACATTTTCTTCATAGACCTTGATTATAACAGAAACGTCTCTAAAACTGTTCACAGGACACCTTGAACTGCAAACAAGGTCAATTATGACTCTTTCTATTATGAATTTTTGAGCCATGGAGGTTGGCCTGGAGCCGAAAGATTGATCTATAAACCTGTGACATCATCGCAATGCAAAGTCTGCAAGCCAAGCTGAAGAAACACAACGCATCTGTTCAGTGGGCTGCATAGCACAAAAGGTTTTTGGGGGGCTTATGCACCAGGCAAGCAACTACATAGGAATGAAGAAGTGCCATCTTGGCATCCAGTATTTAGGTATTATTGTAAATATATGGTTTTCCAGTCTGTTCTCACTCCAAACTCGTCAAATACATCTGCTCTGTCAGTGCTTTGAAACATATGAGTCTGATGTCATAACGCGGCTGGATGGCATTGTCATTATATGTAGGCGGATGGCCGGAGGCAGCGGGTGTTTTAGGATTGAGCCTCAGTCTCTGCTTTTTTACAACATACTTCCCGTGCCTGTTTTGATGACACCAACATGCTGCATAGAACAGATTCAAAGCAAATTTAGGAGACGCACCTATGAGGAGGCCGGTGTATCCCTTTGCTGGGTCATATGGACACCTGTCTCTGCCTTCCTCAAAGCCTGAAGAGAAGCTGAACCGCTCAGCATCCTTACAGAGAGAAAAAAAAGACATAATTATTGCATTTTAATTCTAGTCTAGTCAGAATTGTATTGAAATTAAATGAGACGAGCTCTTACTATATAAGCACAAAGAGGTCTGAAGGCGTTTGTTCCACAGGCGTACAGGTGAGTCTCATTGAATCTCTGCAGAAAGCGGATGTGATTGTAGCACTCTGTCTGCAGAGAATAAAAAAAACAAGGTTATTTCTGGATCCACAATCAGCAAGAGCTGCAGCGAACACAGGCCGGGCGATCCACTTCATGTTCAGGGGAGATTTCATGCAAATATTCAATGAATAAATGTGTTTTTTGTTTTTTGTTTTTTTAGGAAAAGTGGATTAAGAAGTACTCGAAAAGATTATCCACAACGTTGCTGTCAGATGCAATCCGCACATCACAAAGCAGAAGTGTTTCATTTATGCTCTCTGACAATAACTCGGAAAATAAAGAGTTTTCTGAATAACAATAACAGTGGAGCTGCAGTCGTGTACCTGATTGTCTCTGCCTTTGTTTAGACACTGCTTCTTCTGTTCAGGGGAAGCATCCCAATCAATCTGCAAACAATGGGGAGGTGGTAATAAGGATGACTCAGTTAGCTCAATAAATAGAGAGGGAAACATACGTGGATGAACAGAAAGATCTATGGACAGAGAAGGGTGTGTGTGTTTGTGTGTGTGAGAGAGAGTAATAAACAGGAAGAGATGGAAGCAACACTTTATTTTCTGGCTGCGTCACTGAGTGCTGACTCTCTTCAGTAACCCTTGAATAAACGCCTGGTGCATTTAATCCCATATCCATAAAATTGGAGGAACACAATGGGATTTGTTCAATCTGCTTAAGGCTATTATTAGTTTGTCCTTCTTCAACACTTAGGAAATGGGAGAAAACTTGTAAAATGGGAGGTTTTGCTGTTTCTTTGTGGCAGCTGATCTTTGGTCTGGCTCTCACCGTGAAGTTTGCAGTAATGGAGATGTTGGAAGTGTTGAGAGCGTGCAGGGCTCCTCTGCCGCCCACATACAGCAGCCCGGCCTCCTCCTCCAGCAGGAGGGTGCTGTAATTCTGGGAAGAGCCGGAAAAACTGGCGCTGCCCAGCAGACCTGCAAATAGAGGTGACACATAACATATAACAACAAAGATTTCTTTGTTTAAAATGGCGAAAACTATGTGAAAACTATGGCTGTACTTTTGTTCTCAGGTAACTTGCTTACAGTTTGGGGAAGCCTCTTAGCTGTTTCAACATAAAAATGCCCCCGTGCACAAAGCTAAATTCACAACCATCACAAATTTTGCTTAAAGGTACATTTTGTAAAATCTGGACATAATTTTAGTTCAAAACATTCAAAAAATGAACAACCCTATCAACAATGTAGGAGCTAAATGCAGTTTGTTTTAGCCTAGTGCGATCAAATTGTAGCATCTAGTGTGCCGCAGGAAAGGATGAAGATGCATTGTGAAAGTTAGAGTCTCAGTTAGTTAAGAAACACAGTGATGGAGGGATGGAGAAGCTCTGGAAAATATAATCTCATCACAAGCAGCTTCCGGAGAGAAGCAACATTTCGCGGCAAAGAAAAAAAAAACATGTAAGAAGAAGAAAAACTGGAGTAAATATTGGTGTGGCTCTCCAACGCTGGAGACAGCTCTTGGAGAGTAAAGAAATACGGTTTGATGCTGAACTCGCAACGTTTCTTTTAAGTAACATCTAACATTGGCTATTTACCTCGACAAAACAAACTGTAGGCTTACATATTGCCATAAACTTTCCAAATGGCGTGATGTGACTAAAACATCTTTACTTTATGGAAAGGTAATGCCAATTTACAGGGAAATTATTTTTCAAATTTTATTCATCTTTATAGAGGCAAGGTTCTTGTACAGCAGCTGAACCGATTAGATTTTCTTGTCCATTTGAGAAGTTTACCTTATTTTGTTGATTGAAAATCTAAATGTTTTTGTTGATATTCCCTCAAACTAAGGAAGCATAAAAGCGTAGTTTTAGTATCATATTTGCAACACAATCAAACATCTTTATATAATACTCAGTCTCATGGAGCGGCATATGTTAACAGCTCCAAATTCTTGTTTGCTATGAAAGCTTCTATCTTGACTTCACGCTCGTTGGAGAATTCCCAGAGTCGACACACCCCAAGTGAACATGCTTAGTGTGACAAGATGAGCATGAGGCTCGACGGCGGATCTGGGAGATGGGGGGTCGCTGGAGTGATTGCTGAGAGGAGTGTGGAGAGTGTGGGGATGGGGGCACAGGGGAGGCGAAATTTTAGGGCATTCAGCAAGATTGTTGCCCCAGTAATGCCAAATCGCATCAGTCGTACTGTCACAGCATCATCGTCTGTGTGTAAATGTGTGTGTGAATGAGGGTGGTAAAAGAGGGAGCAGACAAACAGATTATTAATCCACTGCAAAAAAAAAAAAAATTGGCCTGGTGCACTAAACTAAATATTTGAACACGCTCCGGTGAGAAACGGGGGCAGGTCGGTCTGCTGCTGTGAGACAATAAAAAAAAAGTAGGGGATTGTTTTTTCTCCTTCTGTGCAGAAGTAGCTTTACAGAGCTTTGATTCGTACCAAAAGATAGGTGCACGTAGAGATTTATGTCTGATGAAACAACAAAAAGAAGAAAGCAGTATGTGCTGAAAGAACAAAAGAATAAGAGAAAGTATCGACAGTTACATCGAGGAATATGAGTCAGCAGAAAGCAGATGAGCATATTAATCACCTCTCTACCTCCCTCTCCTCCTTTTCTTTCTATTGTGAACGGATAGCAGCATGTCCACGCTTCGGTGTAATAAGACAACCTATATTTGTCCCCCGCCAATCGATTTACTGTGGTATGAGGTCCTGCACGCTTGTCGCGGTCAATCTGTTCCCCTGTTCATTGTAATGGAGCAAGAATGGTCGAGTGCGGCTGGGAGGGCCAGGGGATCACAGTGTAACTGCTACAAGTGATTAACCAGCAATGCAAGCCGACGTATTGAGTTATTTTATTTTCCGTGGTTCATAAATTTCACTTAAAACGTATTGAATTAGATCAGAGTCAATTTATTGCCACTTCAACAGCAAATGAGAGCAAAATATGGCAATAAAGTCTAACAAGTAGAAAAATCCAGTTTTAATAAACTGAGTATCATAGGTGCCATTCACAAATTTTGAAATGGCAGATTGTGTCTCCATTCCTTTTTTCACTAGCAAGGACCACACCTCAATCAGAATTAATTTTTAACAATTTATTGACGTGAATGTAGATTTGGTATAAACATTGATGTTGAATTATTGGAACGGATGGTTGAGTGCGGTGTGGGGAAGCTTCGGTGGGAATCCGCCGTGGCTCCCGGGCACGACAGACCCCTTAGGACCCTACGGACAGAAGGAGGAAAAGGAAAGAGATCGAGGGAGGGGGGGAGGGGCGCAGAATAACGAGAACGAAAGGGGGAGATCGGGTTAGGAGGATATTTAAGCTGGAAGAGGCGCGGTTGAGGTGCAGTAGAGGTGTGGTCCTGCTCCTGAAACTCTGCTATATAGCTTCACTTCACTAGCAAGGACCACACCTCAATCGGATTTAATTTTTAACAATTTATTGACGTGAATGTAGATTTGGTATAAACATTGATGTTGAATTATTGGAACGGATGGTTGAGTGCGGTGTGGGGAAGCTTCGGTGGGAATCCGCCGTGGCTCCCGGGCACGACAGACCCCCAAAAGCGTGCATTATATGAGAGAGGAAAAAGCCGATTTGAGATCTCTTAGGTCGGAACGGACGTAACGGTGATAAGCTTGGGAGGACCATCTGCCCATGATCTGAATAAAGTGTTCCGGTATACCGCTGCGGGAAGCCGAGGTGGCAGCTCCGATTCTGAAAGAATGTCCGGAGTAATGCATGGGAGAGATGCCTGACAATGACGGGACCTGACGGAAGTGTTGGTGGAACCAGAAGCGGGTAACCACCTGGCCGGATTCAGATGCAAACAGAGGGTCATCTTGGGATTTGCTTTGTGATGTCCGGAAATGTAAGTAATTGGAGAGAATAAGGAAAGGGTTTAGAACTGATTGAATGTTAAAGTAGAAGACGGGAGTGGGTTGGCTAGATTAGTTGGTTTTTGTTCTTTTTAAAAATAACTATGGTGTCGTTAGAGAAAAAAGGTCAGAGAGGCAGGCGTGCCGACGTGGATCGTATCGGAGGGTCGAAGCAGTGAATTCTGAGCATCTGAGGAAACGGAAGAAGGTGAGAATGAATATAGCCTCTAGAGTTTGGTTGACGTGAGGTATGCTATATCTGGAGCGGATGGTGTGGATACAACGTGACAGCAGATCCGTGGTTAATGGGACTCTACAAGGATTTTGGGCTGGTTCTTAGCGTGAGAGGCCTCCGAGCAGTGAGGTGATCTGGGGATGACCATGAGCTGGCCATGACTACCGGTTAGGAGTTTAGAGATGAACGAAATGCCGCTGAGGTAGACTTTGATTGTCTGGGTTTTAATTTCCCAAGACAGAATGGGCGTGGGTGATGAAGCAGGTTAAGGTGATGAGATCAAATGAAGGAAAAGTTATGTTATGCATGTCGTGAAAGTTGTGGAAACAATTCCAAGCCGACCGATATGAAGAGAGAGTTGCATGGGGACAGGCTATTGATGATGGTGTTCTGAGATTCCAGATCAGGGGCATGAAAGCTGGGTTTAGATGTTGAAAGGCAAGGTCGAATATGGAGGAACCCGAGTCGGGTGTGCGTCTACATGAGGAGTCAAGCTTCTGAACTTCTTTATTTATGATGTCAAACTACTGCGAGATTGTCTGAGTAGATGAGGACAGATAGGTGACTCCATTCACGGCCTCATAACATGGTGGCGACGATGATGGGGTAGATCTCAAAGAGAGCGGATAAAGTGACCTGGCAGTCTCCTTCCAACTCTTGGGGCCATTGCCTACGAACCATCTTCCATCGTAAAAAAAACCCAAAACCGTCAGACGGAGCTGCGTCATTGAAAAGGTTGACGTCCTGAGGATGAGACAGGTGATCGTCAAAGAAGGAAATTTGTTCCAATTGCCAAGCAGGCGGAGCCAGAACCAGAGCTCGGCACGGCTGGGCGCAACGAGAGAGATGGAGGCCATGAGCGACGGGACGGAAGAAGCAACAGGCAACAGATGAGAAAGGAAGCCCTCCCCTGGGCAACAATGCGGATGCAGGCTTCGAGGGTAAGCAGTAGAGGGCACTGGCAGCCCGGTGCCAAAAGTCCCAAGGAAGTGAACCGGTGCAATAGCCGATGTCGTACATCTGGGGGCCCCCGACATCTCGGTGCCAGATGCCCCAACAAGAGCAAACCGTCGAAGTCACTGGACGTACAACTGGGGGCAGCGGCACCCCGGTGCCAGATGCCCCAGCGAGAGCTAAGTGGTTTGGTTGCCGAGCGCGCACAGCCAGAGGCAATGGCATCCCATCCTTTCTGCACAGGATGAGAGGGAAAATTCGGTGGCAGCCCGGTGCCAACGACCCCGGCCCAGACGGGTTGGGAGGCGTAGGCGGGAGTCTCAACCAAGGCCGGCTGCTGTGGGTCATGCGGAGGCACGATGAGGGACACTGACAACCCGGTGCCAGATGCCCCAGCGAGAGCGAACTGGTGCAGTGGCTGGGATTGCACGGCCGTGGGCGCCGACAACCCAACAGACCAGGAAGCTGTGGGTGTACGACTGGGGATAACGGCATCCCGGTGCAGGGTGCCCCAGCGAGAGCGAAGTGGTGTGATTGTCGAGCATACGCAGCCGAGGGCACCGATACCCCGGTGCCAGAAATTCCATCAAGAAACGAATGCTGCAATTGCTGAGGTTGAGCAGTAGAGGGCACCGGCCGGTGCCAGGGGCCTCAAGTGGACAGAGCTGCTGTGGATGGCCAGGAAGAGCAGGAAGTGGTGCTGGCATCCCGGTGCCAGGCGGTCCAACATGAGCGGGCTGCTCAAATTGAGGAGGGAGAACAGTCAAGGGTGCAGGCAACACAGCGTCGAGAATCCCAGGTCAGGTGAGCTGGCGGGAGTGGGAGGGCGCCACGACACATCAGACGCCTCAGGCAAACCTGATCTCCGCGGCCGGTGGGACCGAGGTGAAGCGACTTTTTTTTTTTTGTTTGTTTGTTTTGTTTTTGTTTTCGGGAGTATTTCCTTGGGTGATGTGAGGGTCTAAGGGCAGAGGGATGTCGTAAACTGTACAGCCCACCAAGGCGAACCATGTTTTGTGATAATGGGCTCAATAAATAAAATTGACTTGACTAGACTTGACTTGACTCGCCCGAGGCAGCATGTCCCCACTTCCTATTCAGCACGGGCCGCCGGAAGTGGTTGAAGACGAACCGGCCCTTTAACAGAGGTGCTGACGTCATGGCGCACGACGGGAGCCGCCGCGATGACGTCACCCGGAAGAGCGCCGATATTGACAGAGCAGCACTCAGATGTCACGATGTCAAAAAGCTTGTTGTCAGTTCTGCCAAACGGTATTCCCCGGTCTGCAAAGGCGGCCGGCAATCGGGAGACCTCGCTGGAGCGTGGTGACGCCGCGCTCCAGCGCTCATCGCTCGACATCGAGCCGCCGAGCCGGCAGAGTCGAGACAACGGCGGGAGGCCGTCACCATCCTCCGCGGCGATGGAGTAGGAGAACCGCAGCGGCGCAGGGCTGCACAGGGGCGACCGCGTCCTCTTCTTTCCGCTGAGGGTGGCGGACCAGGAGATGCAGAGGAACCATCGGCCGAGCCGTACATCTGGATGGTGAGCAGAGAGGAGCCGGGTGGAACATGGACCATGGAGGCAACTGAGGGGCCGGCGGCCGGTTGCACTGCCGAAGTCGGCGTCTCCGGCACGGATGCGACAGAGAAGTTGTCGGCGTCGGACCCTGAGGACGCCTGCACGGCCAGATGGAGACGGTGAGGGCCATCGTCACGGCTTCGACCGAACAGGTCGTCATCCGACGGGGAGAGACAGGATCCATTATAGGGGTGAGTGAGCGAACCGCAGTCGACCGAGAGCGAAACGCTACGTGGTGTGTCGGTACGCGCTTGTGCAGAATAACGAGAACGAAAGGGGGAGATAGGGTTAGGAGGATATTTAAGCCGGAAGAGGCGCGGTTGAAGTGCGGTGGAGGTGTGGTCCTGCTCCTGAAACTCTGCTATATAGCTTCACTAAAAGTATAGTTTGTTAAAAAAAATGTTCCGAAAAATAGCTTGGATTACTGAAGGGGGCCCAGGCCCAGGGGCCCAGAGTGTCACCTTCAAAATGTCAATCAAACTACCAGGAAAAGACCAAAATAACCAAAAAGAGACACAAAATGACCAAAAGACAACCTCAAAGAGACACAGAACAACTATGAAAAGCCCTTTGTCTCTTAATCTTGTGACATTATTTGGAGCCAGATTTTCTGAAATATTGATCTCTGCGGTATGAAGTTCCTGCCCATACACCCATTTGACCAATCACGAGCAGCACCATTGATCACAAGCACACTGATGTCAATTACAGCATCAAATAACTAATCAAAACAAAGCTTATTGGAAAAACAAACATTTGAGCAAACATCAGACATCAGATAAGAACTATCTAAAATGAAAAACCAAAACCATCTTTGGGACAAATGTATTTGACTCAAATTTTGATCTACTTTAGTTTGTCCCAAGTGCTAACATGGAGGGAGCACACGGCAATCAGCCACAGAAGCCACAAAGTTATGCCTTTGCTGAGTAATGCTAACCATGACATGTAAACTGATTATGACGTGTGAAATTGTCGGAGTTCCCCTTTAAATCTAGAATTACTGAAAATGTGCTGAGGTGCAACATCCAGCCTGACTCATGCACAGAAATACTGCATGAGCAAAAAGTCCACCTATCTGTGCCGTTGCTACCACATTCAAATAGAATCGTTATGTTTTATGCTTACAGTTTCTTTAGCCACGTGTAGGACAGTTTAAGACAAAAATGACAAGTTTCTGTTAATAGTCTGGTTTAAGTTGGGAAATGCTGTCAAACCAGTTAAAGGATCCTCCGGAAATGAAACTGGAAACGCTGTTTATGGACAAGAAGACAAACACTCTTAACCCTGAGGGACTCTTTGGCACATTTTGCTTGCTTTTCATTCTTCATTTTTTTATAATTATGGCTGTGTTCATGCACATGCATTGTATTATTTCTGGGTGTCATTCTGGGCTTTAGCCTTGGAATTTGTAATTTTTACCATTTTCCACCTGATGATGTCATTTTTGGCATTTGGAGAAAATACATGTCTTTTCCAAATACATAGATAGACAGATAAATAAATAAATCTACTTAGCATGTAGTATATTGAAAATAATTCTTTTTTGTGTGTGTGTTTTTTTCATTTTAAAGACATAGTGGCATCATAACAAAAACCTGGCATTTAAAGGATAAAAAAAATTAACAAATATTTGATATCGATGATTATGAGTGATATTGGTTAAATTTTTTTTTAAAAAACTCGATAAAAGTAGAAAATAATATTAATGTATGATATTGTTTAAAACTTGATTTTGAACAGTGTATTTTGCAAGTGTGCGTAATATTAAAGCGAGCCCTGAGGGTTAAAGTCTTTGACCCTACTGTCTCAACTCCAGTGTTACTAAAGCTTTTGCCGCTATTATACATATAAAGACTGTGATGATAGAGAAGATGACAGCTAGTGTGCCGTTGCATTTGATCTTGCATAATACAACTGGATGAAGACTGTTAAGAGTTCCCCCGACCTCACATGGAAGTTGTTTTCCTCCCCACATGACTGGCCGCTTGTCTGACTGTCACATGGACACACTGGGTGATGACTGCGAGTGCCCATCGACTCTCCTGAAGACCAGGCAGAGACTGAGTCAGACTGCAGTCTCTCTCACCGCCCACCTGCCTTCCTGTCAGCCTCTTTCTTACTGGTTCTATCACCGACAGCCAGACAACTACAGGGAGCCTTCTCACTGGTCAATAATTAGGTTATTATCATACTGGCTCTGTCGTGGACGTCAGACTGATTATACGCATGACAGCTGGGAAGAATGACACTGCGCATATTGCTCAAGGAAAGAGGAAACCCTCCACAAAAGTTACATCAACCGTGACATTTAAGAAATTTAATCTTCCAAACATTCATTCTGAGCCATTAGTGTATAAACACTGCCCGCCTCTGCATCTCTCAGTGTAAAGAGAAATAGTTTTATGGCCTAAATCACGCAGAGGCTGCTGTGCCTGCAGCGTTTGTGGAGCTTTCAGAGTCTCAAGCAAAGAAAAATGCTTCCTGACATGTTTGTCCTCTTTAGTAAACCAAAAAAGTGAACAAAGTCATCAGGAGGAACATAAGGAAACGTTACGTTACCTCTGATTACACTAACAAAGTAAACGGCTGCCAGTCATCTCATGCTCGTTGCACCGAGGATCAGTTTAAAAATAGAGAGATTTGTAATGGTCCTACGAGCATCAGAATTAAAGAAAGAATTCAAGCCAATTTGCTTGTCATGTAATTCTGTCCAACCTGACAGGATAACCAAACGTGGATGAAACAGCTGACAGAACATGTCAGAACAACATCACGCGACTCTTCTGAGGAACACTACAGGAAGACGCCAGTTAAAACATGTCAAGGTAAAAAAAAAACCTCACGAGTCTGTCTATAAGAAACAAATTAATATGTTTCAGTGGAGACTAAATGAACTTTGTGGCATGAGAGTGTGTGAAAAGTGTCAATTGCATGTGTCATGGTCAATGCGAGAGTCGGCAGCCCCATCAAATTATTATAATCATTATTTTTGTGCATGGCGCATGAAAACAGTAGACCTGAAATCTTCAAACAGATTGATTTAGATCAGCTTGAGAAAAAGTGTGAATGTAAACACAGCTACTGGCAATGACAGCAAAACCTTATGCAACTCTCAAAGACATCTGCAAACAAAACTGTGTGACTGCCACCCAGTACTTCTCATTGCCAGTCAGCCTCAGATTTGAGTGAGCAATGAGCAGCTCCTCCAACACAGCCAAAGGTCAGGACACACCGGAGGGGAGGGGATTCATCTGAAGGATGGGGGACTCTGGCAGGAAATGGGCAGGAGTCACGCAGCAGGGCAACCTCTCCACCACATGCAGGTACACACATATAAAGGTATGCACACACGAAAAAAACATACAGAATCCATACATGTATCGACAAGCAACCAAGAGCAGAGGGTGACACGCACACGCAAAAATGCACAAACAACAAAACATAATCCTCATCACGAGAACGCTGCATATTCCCAGAGATCACGTTTTAAAGAGAGTTATGCAAACACAACGGCAGCCCAAGGCAACGTAAAGAGCCCACTATTCATGAGTCATTCGAGAGTGCGCCAAAGCCTTGGTTTCTATCTAATGAAAATAGTATCTGCATGATATAACAAGCAGCGCTGCTGAGGAAGACCACGGTGGTGACGTGCAAAATGTCCCTGGCCCCAAGGCAGCGGGGGCACAGCGACCTTGGTTTCAGGCCTGCCGTGGTACGACTGTGTTTCTTTTTATGCAGGCGACACTGATGTGTTGGCGTATTTTTGAACATCTGACGTCCCTCAGTCCTCGATGGCAACACAACAACAATCTTCTCTTTTATCTGAGCAACAGAGGCCAAAATCGATGGGTTGCAATCACAGCTGTGCACTAAAACCAAGCTATCAGATACACACATATGGAGAAATAGACAGTAAATTGGTCTACTTTTTTACCTGAATGCATACACACCATAACACTCACACATACACACACACACACACACACACACACACACACACGTGCACACACACGTGCACACACACAGTACAGAGCTTCTATGTAATGTGGGAAGTACAAAGCCACCACCTCATGAGGCTTGTATGACAATCACATATTAATTTAAAGTGCAATTATTAAATCTTCCTTAAAATTAAATGACAAAACACATCATTTGTTTGTTTCATCCAGAACAACACATGTAAGCACAATTGACAAGATGATATTGCTTTTTAAAAAATAATACTTTTTTGGATCCTACAATGCTATGATAAAAGTAATGATAAGGCTCCCAAAAGAACTTCGTTTGGAAGTCTCTATAAATGGAGATAATACAGATAAATACAAATATATCTGCATATATGATCGCAAAACTTGTAGGAAATAGGACAAAGTTTTGATTTTGGAAGTCTATTGGTTTCTATTTGTGGTCCATTTTTGGTTCCAGTCATACATAAATGCCAAATATCGCCCAGGCAGATAATCTATCGACCCCTTGTCTTGGCTATTGTTTTATGACTCTTTAGCTTTTCACTATCCCTTTTTAGAAAAATGATCTGAATTATCTGCAGACATAGTCTCTCAGCTTCATTCATCTCAAGTTGCTCATCGGACTGTAAATAATGACTCACTGTCCCCTCTGACATGTAGCTGTTGGAAATAAAACTTTATTAAACAATCTCCTTGCAAAATAATTTTTAATTTATTCATGTGGACTTTGTTAAGAGACCGTTTTGTTTTGTGTATATGTTTGACGAATGTTGATACCCAGTGGTGTTTTCTGTAGAAAGTTACAGGACTTCAATTCCCATGGTGCAACAGCCAATAAATAGAGACAGGTGCGCACAGTTTGAAGCACAGTGTGAAAAGGCCTATTTCTCTCTGTTTGACAAGCCAAACAAGTCATCACAACTGTAAGCTAAACAAGCCGAATTAGTTCAAAGATAACGGGTTAGAAAGTCCTAATTTGCGAGGCATCTAAAGCGTTTTTTAGAGAGCATGTAGAAAGAAGCTGTAACAGTTGTCCCTGTGATCATTGCTGTTATATGAGTCATGATTTTCTTCCATATTCTGTATTTATTTATGTGTGAGGACTGTTAATATACCTTATGAAGGTGTGCTGAGCTGCTGTAAAACAATGAGCTAAAAGCAGGAAGTTTAAAATTGTACTTCTCTGTGGGTTTGTCACTATGAGCGACATGTTTCGTATTAGTAATCTGATCCACTGTTAACAGAAAAATATTGTTAAGTGTAGCTTTAATGACAGAAATCGGGAAAAAAACCCATATAATTCTGCATCAGCGTTGCCATGAATATGTGCAGTAAATTAGCAGCAGACTCATGCTGACCTCCTGTTTCCTGAAGCTACTGTTTTGCACACACACACACACACACACACACACACACACACACACTGCACCTTGTGCTTTGCTGTAAAATCAATGAAGAAAGTCAACAGAGCGCTGAGCTGTGCCAGAAGCCTCTCAGCGTGCTGGTTTCTATTTACTGTTGTCATCCTGTATATGCGTGTGTGTGTGTGTGTGTGTGTGTGTGTGTGTGTGTGTGTGTGTGTGTGTGTGTGTGTGTGTGTGTGTGTGTTAACCTGTTTGTCTGAATGTTCAGAGTACATCGTTCGATGAGGGAGAGAGGTCAAAATGACTGTCCCTCTGAAACATCTGTCACACACACACACACACACACACTTCACACTTATTTCACCCTTCATCTGACTCCTGAAAAAGAGTGAAGACACTTCTGTCAGTGACTCAGAAGATCTGACGAGTGTGTGTGTGTGTGTCTGTTGTATATTTGCCAAAGTGTGTGTGTCTCAACACTGAGCCGTCACAGGTGGCACGTCCAGAATGTGTGCACTCACGCTCAGACATATTTGTAATCCCCCATGTGGGATCCAAGATGATAGTAAATCCAGTGTGGTTTTTATGTGTGTGTACCAGTCATCCTGTGAGTGTGTGTGTGTGTGTGTGTGTGTGTGTGTGTGTGTGTGTGTGTGTGTGTGACTTCCTGTGTGACTCACTGATCACTAGACACACTCCGGGGACCATGTGACGCACACACATGCACACACAAACACGTGCTTACAGAAAAGATTTGGGAACAAATGCTGGGAGGAAAGATTGACTTAACTTCTTTGGACAGTGTCAGAGACGTCAGTTGTCGTCAACTCTGTCCACATTATATAAGCACGTCTTCACTTCTTTAGCCGCCTCAAGAGTCAATGAACATGACGATGTGTTACGTAAGCAATAATACACAACTGGGTGCCCTGATATACAAAAATAGAGTTGTGTTTTCTCAGTTATTATATAGCACAGATTAGATTTGGTGAGATATATAACAATAAATAAGCATTATTGATTTTCAATGGGGGTGCACATAAAAAATAAAGAAAAAATCTAAAATTTCATATTTCATACAGCAATTGTGAAGTGCATTTTGTTTACTGATGGAAAAACTGTAACTACATCTGCTAGCCAATCAGTAACAAGTAATTTATTTGGCGATGGAATAAAAGAAGAGTGACAATTTGTCTTTATATACCCTTGAAACCTGAGATAAAAAAGGGGAGAAGGCAATGAGCAACTCTTGCTAATTTCTGGGTCATTGCTTCTTAAGTTTCTCATTGCCTTTTTCTCATGTTTATGAAAGAAATTAAGTCAATTTGCCCAGGTATATTAACACATTCATTTTGTAATTTGGGTGAATTAACCCCTTAAAATGGGAATTCAGGATGTATATATATATATATATATATATATATATATATGTATATATATGCCTTAAACTTTACCCTAAAATGAAAACCAACCTATTTTTTTCAGGAAGCTTGTGGTTTTAAGAAAAGTAGGAACTTCTTTGTGCACTCAGCTCTTCATAAGTAAAGATGTCAGCCACTGTCAGAGAGATTGCTTGTTAAGCGTCTCGTCAGTGGCTGCGTTATGTTTACCGCGTGTCTTACGGAGACGCAAACACCTTTTTCAGAGCTTGTGTCAGATCCAAAACTTTCGCAGGACTTTGTTCAACCAGGGAGACTGCGGAGCAAGATGAAAGACAGCCAACACTTTCATCTTTCAGAAAAGAAAGCCAGCCCGCACTCACAACACACAAATAGTCCCCGTGTTATTTCAGGTCTCGCTAGATACTATCAGTGAATCTCCAGTAAGATCTTGTCGGATTCACACATCAGCACTGTATCAGAGGAGAGTAGGATCAAAGAATCAAGGGGGGGGGGGGGGGGACTCAGTGGATTTAAGGGTCCAAAGCATGAAATGTCATCACAGAGAGAGGAAATAAAGAAGGTAAAAACGAATGGTGCAACAGCGCTGTCACACAGAGATTAAATTTCAGTTAAGGCAGCGAGCCAAGCTGATAATGTGAGCAAATCATCAATGTTTCCTGCGTTCAAAAGAGACGCAGCAGCTTGGCTGTTTGCAAAGATGATAATAGACTTGTCTCCTAACTTTAATTACAATAATGAATAAAAAAGAGCATCATGCTGGCAGCTTTTAGTACTACCACAATCCATAAGGAATTTTACTACCACGACCTCTTTTGCCATCTCAGCTTGTCATCGCAGCCGTAGACAGCTTACAGTGCATCAATTTTTCACAGCTGCATTACTTCAGGTCTGGTGGCAGAGGCACAGAAAGCCAAAGCAGGAACCCCCATGGGCAAACTGCAGAGTTCAGAGCAGAGTCGAGCATTAATCTCACCTCAGCACTGTCTCATAAACACACAAACACAAGCTCAGTCGTCAAATTTGACCATTAAAGGCCCAGTGTGTGGGATTTAGGGGAATCTATTGGCAGAAATAGAATATAATCTAATTTCTTTTGTCAAATAATCATCACAAAATAAGAATGGTGTCAAGCTGTTTATATCTACAAGGAGACCATGTCCTAATTTTGTGTCTTTTTTAAGTAATTTTGTGTCACTCTGAAGTCATTTTGTCTCCTTGTGGAGTTTTTTTTTTGGTTTATTTTGTAATTCTCTGTTTCTTTTCTTATTTATTTTGTGTTGCTTTGAATTGATTTTCTGTCTTATTGTGTTAATCTTGTGTCTCTTTGAAGACATTTTGTGTATTTTTTAGTCCTTTTGTGCCACTCTGAAGTCATTTTGCATCTCCTTGTGTTTGTTTTTTGTCTCTGAGGTAATTTTGAGTTTTATTGAGGTAATTGTGTATCTCTTTGAGGTAATTTTGTGTCTTATTGAAGTAATGTCCCTCTTTGGAGTCATTTTGTGTCTCCTTGTGGTTGTTTTTTGTCTCTGAGACAATTTTGTGTTTGGGATCATTTTGTGTGTTATTGAGATCTTTTGTCTTTTAAAGCCATTCTATGGCGCTTTGTATTCATTTTGTGTTTCCTTATGGTTGTATTTTGTCTCTTTCCGGTAATTTTGTGTCTTACTGAGGCAACTTCATGTTTCTTTGAGGTCTTTTTTAGTAATTTTGTGTCACTCTAAAGTAATTTTGTGTCTCCTAATTGTTGTTTTTGGGCTCTTTGAGGTGATTTTGTGTCTTGTTTTGTAATTTTGTGTCCCTTTATTTTACGTCTCCTTGTGGTTTTTTTTTTGTCTCTTTCAGGTAATTTTGTGTGTTACTGACATGATTTTGTGTCTTTCTGTGGTAATTTTGAGTCTCTTCCTGCCATATATTAATTTGAGTCACATTTTGCAAGTGAAGGCCCTGCTGACACTTCGGGCCTCTGTGCCTGTGCCCGGGAGGCCTGTTCAGTTATCCATCCATGGTTGCCATGCGCTTACTTTATGCGGGATCCTTTCTTTTTTTCCTCTATGGTGAATTTTCCAACGCCCCTATCCTTTGAAATTTCCATACGAGAGTGCACAAAGTCATCTTGTATCATTTTCCTTCTTAGAAATCTGAGCTCCCTCTCACTCACACTGTCCATGTACTCCCACTCAGATAGGCCATCCATAAAGCATACCATAACTTAACAGGCGCCCCCTCACCTCAGCTAAGAAACATCATATAAATCCTCCCACAGAGTCTCCCACAGGTAGTGACACCCACATACAACATCCATCCTATTTCCATATACAGCACAGTACTTCAAACCCAGGCAGACACATCGTCTTTATGAGGTGGAGCTCTCCGAAACCCCCAAATGTGATGTGTCAAAACAGGGGAAGTGACAGCGGGTGCACACTTTACATGATGTGACTACATGCGTGCGCTCTCCCTTCACACACATACAGCAGTCATGCATGGGGACTGACGAAACGCATGCTGACACACGTGCACACCCTGCACTCCCCCGATGATTGGGAAGTAGGTAAGGACAACTTTCTACGAGGGCAAAAATAAAATCTGTGGTGAGAGGCTGACTCTGGCTGCAGCACAGAGAAGTGCCCACAGTATGTATGATTTATAATCCGGCAGAGTCCAAGATGTGTAAATAAATAGCCGGGGGCAAGACAATTGGGAGGAGGCTTTCAAAATAGACAATGAGTCCTGCTTATGATGCACTTAGAAACTTTAATGAGGGTTAATGAATTATACGTGCTGCCCTGTCTAATGAACTCTTCAGGGTTAATCGAGTGTTTCCTTTTCATTTGCTTGATAAATAACGGCACTGATATTAGTAATCAGTTCACTGCTGTCAGCTCCCATTGGTCGCTAGAAACAGCTCCACAACAGCAGGCCCAGGACTCCCCAATACAATTGACCGATCATAAGTCCCACTCCCCTTAGTTACTGTTGCTTAGTTGGACAATTTTGATAAAAAAAGATACATGGCAATGTCACTTATGATTAAAACCAGATTAACCAGGTGGCCTCAGGCAAAACAGATTCACAAAACAGACAGCAAGTACCACAGTATTTGATGGAGGGATATAATCACAATGTAATCTAAACTAAAAGAACAAGACAAAACAACACCAACAGAAGCTTACAGTCTCAATGGAAAAGGGAAAGATAGAGACCAAAGAACTAACAGAGTTCGTACTACAGTGTCCTTTTTTTTTGCATTTTTACACAGAACCAAACAGTGGTAGAATCATGTTGCTCCAGTGTGAGATTTTAGATAGCATGCTGGCACTGCAGAAGCAAAAAAAGGCAGGACTGGTGTGACATTAACACAACAGTGTCAGCCTCTAGTGTGACATGTATCTGCAGTGCTTTATTGACAGTAACAATGGCAAAACAATCATTTACTGCCCCTGTTGTATGGTGATTTATCTCGTCCTCTACTCGGAAGATAAGGAGCTCCCAAATCTCTTTGTTTTCCCAATTTGCTGACATTTATGGCAGCTATTTTTTCTTTGAGTTAACCGCTATCAGCTGCTTTTTAAATCTCTCGCAGTGGATCACATGTAAAATACGCTGTCAGAACGTCACATTCGTCCCGTTCATGTTCCCGTCTCTGTTCCCTTATACGTAAACCTCACTTCGGTGCTATTATCCGCTTCTCTGCCAGCTCAAAGGTGAGACAACTCCGCCCCCCATTACATGTTTGTACCTTGACAGAACAAAAAGTTGTTAGCGTGTGTCGTCCATCTACGCCGCTGTAGTGGTAAGAGAAAAATGTAGAAAAACAGACCAAGCCCTCGCTAAAGAGGCATTTATGTGTGTCCATGACAACAACCATTCTTGAACCTCTTTCACTGTGCGACATAGGGCCAATGTTTAGAGCCACGACCAAAGATATCTTCATGTGTCTGTCACGTTGGTCATCTTTCGCATGGGACAGACCAACATCGCACAGTGTATACCCGGCTTTACACAGAAAGGCAAAGTGGCATAACAACAACATGTCTCCGCCTTGAACTGTTGTTGTTGTTTCCAACTCTTTTATACATCAGCAGCATAATCAAATTCCTGGAATTCAGCTATGGCTTTTACTTTTGGTGTGCTATCCCAAAATTTTCTGTGGTGTGATCTGGCCACCCCTTTTTTCTTTCTGAAGGCACCACTGCACACCAGTAGCTTTAAAAGTAGTGCCATACTCAGTATTTGTTTATTTCTTCGTGCTGCAGGGTCTACTATAAATACTTTCCCCTCAATATTCCCTGCAGCACAACAAATCTGTTCATTGTGAAAACTTGGACCTTGAAGGAGAAATATTCACATCATTTCTCTCTCTCTCCAGCGAACAGAATATTCATTTCTGCAGCTCTTCTCAGGTTGGATTAAAAAAAGTACAGTAAAACAGTTTTTAAAAAAGTGTCTCCTCCTGTTATATTCTCAACTCTCTGACTGATTGTGATTCTGAACGTCAGGCAGCATATCCCCCCATCTCCAAAGCATCATCTCACACTGCAACACTCTCAACAGCTCTTATGACATTGCACCGGAGAGAGCTCGGCTGGCAGCAGAGTCGGGCCCTGTTCGCTCCACCCGTCCTCTAATAATACTCGTCCTCGGAGGACTGAGGAGGGGTGGAGGGGAGAGGGGTGGAGGTAAGAGCACAGCCATATGATCAGTCTGCCAGTGCCGGAGTTCCCTTCCTCGCTGCAGCTGCAGCCTCTGCCGCAGTGATGAGGGGCGAGGAGAGAGAGGGAGGGGAAAGGTGAGCCGGTGGCGAGCTGAAGAGGGGGTTAGGTGGATGGAGGAAGGTGCTGATGATGTAGGTAAACGTCCCCTCCGTACCCAAATAAACCAACTCAGCAGTTTTTCTGCACGGACACTAATCAGGTCTACGGTGCTCAGGTTTATGAGGGTTTCTTGTCTATTGTTTCATTAGAAGTGTTTGCTGAGCCGTGTGATCTAGGACAGGGCTTGAGAGAGGCGATTAATAACTCTGAGCATGAAGGAGCTGTCTTTAGGGCCAACTTCGAAAACTGTGCCACTTCTTTTACAAGGAGGGGAGGGAGGAAGGAGCCTGAGCAGCATCAAATAAGGACAGTGAGGTGAGTGTTTAGGGGGCTTGTGCACGTGTGTTTGCTCCTCGAACAGACGTTTTAAAGTCTGACATTGTGCACTCCTCCTCTCCCACATTAATATCAGTTCCTTTTTTTTCACTCTTTCTCTTACTTCTATATGAGAATAATCATGTTGTGATTATTTGCAACTTAAGTTCCCATAATGCTTGGGGGGAAGTGAACAAACAGCCTGTTTTCACCTCCAACTCACACTACTGCTGTTTTATCAGTGATGTCAGACAGTGATGCAGCAAGGCTCTTTTTGCTGTGGTATGATACAAACCCAAAGTGTCAGTTTAAAAGGCAGCGGGAAGTAACATAAATGGCCAAACGCCGCTGCATTATCAGTGGACCTTGGCATCAGACATGGACCCACTTAGGCTCCTTCATGGCAGCATGATATGCACTGGTCGTATCCGTTTTTAAGGCAGCATGTCGGCCTCAGACATTCACGGCGATATGATGTGCACCCAGCGCATCAGTTTTTGAGGCAGCGTGCAACAACTCAACTTGTCAAATTCCACCAAATTGCCAGTGGACATTGGCATCAGACATGGACACACTGAGGCTCATTTTGTGGCAGTTTGATATGCACCAGGCACATCTGTTTTAGAGGCAGTGGGCAACAACCTAACTCATCAAATACTGCTGCATTGTCAGTGGACGTTGACATCAGACATGGACGCAGGATGTTACAGTGTTATTTTATGAACTAAAGTTTAAGCCGGGTTATTTTTAGCGTATATTTGTTAACATTTTGGCAAATTAGCACCATTATAAGTATGCCGAATTTCAGTTTGCAGTGTTCCCATTTATGTCCAGAAAAAACATCACTGGATTACTTTGACTGTGATGATTCTCCTGTTATAAGGAGCATTTCTAAGCAGATTTATTGTCGTTAATTCAAGTTGGACATTGGAGATAATGATATCCTCAGAAACAATGAGTCGCGCTGAATCAAAAATATGTGAATCATATTTGTGTGTTTACAGACGTGACAGCAGCTCCAACTGTTGATTGTGCTGGTAAAGTGGGCCAAACTACAGTAACTAACTTCTTGTAGTTTTAACAACAGCTTATTCACCTCACACAATAGCTTTGCCTGATTTCTCCAATCGTCATACTATTTTGAAAGCTGAACTGTGTTTGCCCCTCACCTTTAGAGAAGACAGTTGTCCTGGGTGTGACATCAAGGTCGAGGGACGGGCTGAAGGGGAAGGCCCACAGCTGCGACAGCCTGGCGAGGAGCATCAGGAGCAGCAGTAGGTGCAGGAGGGGCTGAACTGATCTCTGGTCTCCCATGTTAAACACACAGACCTGGGTCTGAGTGCAGCCTCAATTACAATAAATGTTGAACACAAAAAAAATCTGAGAAATGTGTTTTTTCAGGCCCAGCAGGAAGCAGATGCAGAATCTTTGATTATCCTCCAGCTGAGAAAGAGAAAAACAACGTGTTTAACTAAAGGTGAAATGATCCAGCACACTAAACCAGAGGCTGTTGTTGCTGAGATCTATTAAAAACAACATGAACATTTGCAGAAACACAACACTCCTGAGGGAATATACTATTTGGTAGGTATATTCAAACTTGTGGTGGAGGAAGTAGATCCGTCAACTGAGTAAAATGCCGATACAACAATGTTAACACCTTATTATGAGTAAAAGTGAAAAAAATACTTAGGTAAAAGCACAATAACATTATAAATGGCCCCTGTGTCTGATATAATCTATCATATGTAACATTTTAGGTTGTTAAAATTAATGCAACATGCATCATTGTGGAAGCAGCATTTTACTGTTGCATCTACAATTCTACAATTTCATTTAGCAGACGCTTTTATCCAAAGCGACGTACAACACAAGCAAGAATTTAGACTTAATCTGTTGAGTCGGGCTTTATATACTGGCTTTATATATACTTTATATACTGTAGCAAAATAAACTTACTCTACTGATCTTCTCCTCCTAAAGGGACAGTTCACCCTAAAATCAAGAATATATATACTGTATTTCCTCGTACTTGTAGTGCTCCTGATCAGTCTAGATTGTTTAAGGAAAAAAGGAAAAAAATCTTTTTGATTTTAAGGTGAACTGTCCCTTTAATATCCCATATGATTAACAAAAAACAGACACTTTTAATGTCTTAAAATATTTCAAAACATCCTCAGCGGGTGTGATGAACTTTGCCGAAGTGATACAGTGTCTGAACTTTCTTTCCTCCCTGACAGCGTGAGCAGAAAATGAGCTGCTGATATGCACCATCACTCTCTGATTACAACCAATTAGCCAAAGTGAATGAGTTAGGTGCTGTTACATAAAAGACCATTTAAAAAAGTTTGGGGAGTTAAATAATGCGCCCCTGTGATGAGATATTGCAACACACAACTCCATCTCTTAATTAGCCGTGCGCACAGTGGAGCAGCATGACGGATAATCTACAGATTAGGCGCCGTGCCATCAGCACAATCTCCGCCTGGCTGCCCCGTTCTCTGGCTCTGTCACTGATCAAAGGGTCAACACTGTGAATCCCGCTCCACAGCATTGTGACACTGGAGAATTCCCAGTATAATCTCCACGGCTGCTGCTGCTAATCATTTGCAGCATGAAGCACAGAGAGGCTAATGATCTCTCTGTTAGCACTTTGGGTGCTAAGCTTTGGAACCAACGTATATGATGATAAAGTTATTGATGGAAAGTTAGTGATGGTGCAGGAAGCTTTTCACTATGCATAAATCCAGGACTATTTCTTTAAGATGTCTTTACCCAAAAATGCCCAGGTCTATGTTCATGCTTTGTAAAATGTACCATTGTTGTGTAATTTAGGCATTTAGGTTTGTCATTTTGGTGTATACTCTGAAAGCGGAAACTATAAACAGCCTACAGCAGAAACTCATCACAGATACACATAAACATTAAGAGTTGCAGCTTCAGTTGTGACCTGTTGATATTTTTGTTTGATTTTTTTAAGTGTTTGAGGATTTTCCAAAAACGTGTAAACACCAAGAAACATCATGCTACTGCCCTAATATCGTATGCATGGAGGAGAATCTCCTAAGTTTCCATCACATAAAGGCAATCTTAAAGATACAGTTAAGCCTAAAATAAATTTTAAAAATAGATGTTTTTACTCTTACCTGTGATGCTATTTATCAGTCTAGATTGTTGCTTAGTGTTGGAGATATCAGCCACAGAGATGTCTGCCTTCTTTTCAATGTAATGGAACTAGATGGCAATTAGCTTGTGGTGCTCAAAGCACCCAAAAAAATTAAAAAACTTAACAACAATGTCTCTTCCAGATATCATGATCCGGTGACTTGAGATAATCCACAGACCTTGTTGTGAGCAGTTTAATGTGGGAACTATTTTCTTCTACTGAACTACACCTCCAATCACAAAACAGAAAGTGTTTAGTTTTACTTTTTTTTTTTTTGCGCTTTGAGCACCACAAGCAGAGTGCCATCTAGTTCCATAATATTTAAAAGAAGACAGACATCTTTATGGATGATATCCACAACACTCTGTAGCTCACAACAAAGAAACCCTGAGCACTACACTAGCACTACAGGTAAGACAACAGATATGTATTTTTGATTTTGGGGTGAACTGTCCCTTTAAAAGGGCACTCCACCAAATTGGCATTGCAATTGTATAACAATGACAGTTTTTAACAAATATAATCAAAATCAATGCAGCAGAACCAGAGATGCTGTCTTTTTATATTTTCATACTTCCTTGTCAAAACCTGGTGCCTACATTACCCACAATGCAACTCAGCCACTGACAGCTGGCTGGGAGATTCATCTAATGCAGCCTTGAGCCACAGGTCTCAAGCAGAGACAAGGAGTGGGCTGCAGAAGTCTGAAAAGCTCACTTCTTTTTAACTCCATGCCCAAGTAGTCCTTAGCTCCAAAACCACCGTCTGCCAAAACTGTGTCAAAATCGAGGGCAACAGATGAACCAGAAAAGCAGACACGCCGCTGGTGGGAGCCCTTTGGTGTGGTTTTGTCAGCTGCTGCCCTCAAACACACAGCAAACACACCATCATTTCAACACATCTGCATTTGCGTTGTGTGTAGTACAGGAGCTGGCAGGGGTGTCAATGGTGTTGCCTCACTGATGAAAGCAGAGAAGCTCCAGGACGGGAAGGTAAACACATCTGCCTTGGCAGCAGCACGACCGGTGTGTCACGCATGATGGGAGACGAGAGGGATCGAAACAAAAACAGCAGCCGGTGTCTGAAGCACGTCACTTAGAGACAATTTTCTTCCTGGTTATTGATCAATGGTTGCAGCAGGAGCATTTTGGCCTGCTTTAAATGATGATCTCTGCCCTCTGATGCTCATCAAACATCCGAACATGAAGTCGTAACTTGCCTACAGAGTGTGCAGAGGTTTGCAGAGTGTGATGAAGGTGTTTTCCAGTATGAGCGTGATTTGCAGAACACCTAGAGCAGGTATACTCAATTTGCTTTGCTTGGGGGCCATTTTGGCAAAATAACAGGGGCCAGCTGCAGAAGCCCCATACATGTTTCTAGGATTTTAAGACATCTCTGGACTTTAGGATGTTTGTAGGATTTTAGGATGTTTTCTCGGGTTTGAGGACATTTCTAGAATTTCATGACATGACATTCATGGGAATGTAGGACATTTCTTGGATTTTCGGATGTTTTTAGGGTTTCAGGATGTTTCTAGGATTTGAGGACATTTAGGACATTTTGCAAATTATCGGGCGTTTCTAGGATTTTAGGACATTTCCAGGATTTTAGGACTCTTCTAGAATTTTAGGATATAAGGGGCTTAGCTAGGACCTCTGTCGGGGGGTGTGGGGGATCCTCCACAGGCACTTTTTTATAAACAAGCTCTCTTTTGATGCTGTTTTATGCGCTTTGGCACCTTATATATACTAAAAGAACATTAAAAAATTCCAGCTGTGAATCACTGTCTTTACTGTGTATTAAAAATTGAGGGGGGGGGGGCACCCCAGGGTCAGATTTGGCTCACCTGCCATAAATTGAGTATCACTGATCTACAATGACATTCCTACAGAAAGAAAGATTGATAAATATGCTTTTTCAACTGACGCCACTTAAAAAGTAACACTTTTGTGTAAAAGCCTTCACCTGACAAAGACAGAACACACTTTATTGAGGGGATTATGCATTATATGCTAAACTTGAATACGACATTTATATCTTCGTTCTTTACCACTGGGAGTTGGCATACAGTTGAACCATAAATGGGATTTCTAACACATTAAAGGAAGATTGAGTGGGTTCACCCTGTGGGGCACATTTACTGTGATGTAGAGAAATCTTAAGACAAATCTTCTCAGAGGAGCATGAAATCATGATTGCATTGCATATGATCTGCCTTTTCTTACACCGAAAGTATGCAGAGATGGAAGAGTTTGCTGTTTTAAAACCTCAACATCATGACATCATACTCAAAAAAAAAGAATATGTCCCGACTTCTTTGTGTAAAAAGAAACTGTCTAGTCAAATTGCCTTAAAATTTTAAGTTGACTGGATTTGAGAAGACAAATTTGGGTTATTTTGTAGTGATTCAATTTGTCTTCTCAAATTCAGTCAACTTAAAAATTAAGGCCAGTCCGGACACTACCTTTTTTAAGTTTAAACAAATAGTTTACTTTCACAGTGTTGGGACTTAAAGGGATATATGCAGATAATATAAACATTCAAATAGGCTTTTCTTCTGCAGTGTGCATGCACTATGATTAAATAAATCCACTACATAATACAGTGATGGCAGATCATTTCAGCATCTTTGTCTTTCTGAAGGGTCGAATTATATAATGGAGCACTTAGGGCGATTTCTTTTTTGGATCTGTCAAAATTTTGTTAAAATAACACATTCTGATTTAAATATTAGAGTTATTGTCCTAAAAGTCCATTTATGACTCACCAGGAAATTGACTCACGGTTGCTCTCCACAGGGTTCCCACACATTTTCATGGACAAAATTTCAAAACATTTGCATGACTTTTCAGTAAAGCACACTAAGTGCCATTTTGTGTGCCATTTCGCTTTGTTAAAAAATGAACAATAAATCTACCTTCTACCTATTAAAAAAATCATGCACCACTTGCTGGGCATTTTTTGAGCACATCAAATTATATTTAAACATAATTTCAGCTCGCTGGCTGGAAGGGATGATGGTAAACAAAACGTCACACATCAACACGTGATATATAAAAGTTACCTCAACTGCTACATAAAATAAAATAATAACTTTTCCAAAACCTTTAATGATTTTTATAGATTCCATGACTTCTCCAGGTTTTCCATGACCGTGGGAACCCTGAATCTATTATTACATACAAGTTTACTCTTGAAGAAATAGCTCTCTTCAGCCTTGGTGTATTAATCCAATTTGCACATATTGTGGTGTTTGCTTTGTATTTGTCACATATTCTAATGTGTTAATTGATCTGCTTGGCAAATGTCGGAGTTGAAAAAGATTTTAGCATCCAGTATTAACACCCTGCTTCTCTCTACACTTATCTCCAGAGAGCCCACTTCATCAGTCAGAGAGATTGGGGAGATGAGATTAAGACTTCAGTCAGTTGTGCAAGTCCTAAATAAGATGCCCTTCGTGTGTATAGATTTTTAAGGGTTACTAAATAAATAATAATACTTTATCAGTATGAGAATACTGAACTTTTGGATTGTTATGTTGTGAGGTTACCAAGTTGTTCTGATGATCACCAAAAACTCCTCCAATGGACTGTTTGACCTCTGACCTTCGGCAAAATGGGCCACAGAGCATTTGAACCATATTTCATTTACAACTGCAGACTTGATACATTACTCAAAACCATTCATGTTGAAACATTTACTCACTCATTCATTTAAAAAAAATATTTTATGATAGAAAGCATAACAGCACAAACAGCTTGTCTACGTTATTGTCCAGGACATCCATCAGTCAGCATGGAAAACCCAGTTTCATTATCTTGAGATTTCACGAAAATTATCCCGTTATCATGGGAAAACAAAGGGAAAAAAATGCATGAATGTATGGCCTCTTAGGGCTTCCATACATTAAAAATATGACACATAATATGTCATTGCACATGAAAAGAACTGTCCCTTATTTTAAAAGAACATTTTGATCTTAATACATGTGTACTTTTACTTTAAGCTTTTAAATGCACCTTTACCTGTAATAAAGTAGCCTATTTTACATTTCTACTTTTACACAAGGATCTGAATACTTCCTCCACCATATAACTCAACAACCTGAGAAATTGTATAGGATAAATGCTTTATTACCCATTAATAAAGCCACTGGTAACAGCATTTAATCCCTTTTTGCAAAGTAGCCTCTTATTCAGCTTATATAATGACTCTATTACACTCATCTCTAAAAGGAATCCTCTCATTTGTGTCCAATAAGAGCAAATACCCATTAACAATTGAACTTAATCCAATTTTGATGGTTAATTTTAATTAACTCTTTTGCAACAAACCACTGAAGATACAGTTCAACAGTCTAACATCCCTTCTCTCTATTTATCTTGGTCTCATGCTTACATTCACCTCTAATTCTTCAAAACAGAGTATTAGACATGAGCACATGTTAAAAACAGAAAAGCAGCATGCAACAACAAATGATTTTCTATCATACCTTTGACTCTCGGAACAATGCGGTTAATAAGCGTCAGGGTCGTCCTAATACGCAGATATACGACTAAACCTAATACAACACTACATTTAACTTTCACAAATGTGGCTCTAAGTTATAGCATACTTATACCGTCTGCATGCAGCCCGCGCGCGCAATAAACGCGCAAACATCCACCCATGAGCACCTGTCCGACCTGACTGCAGCACTGAGAGGAAACAAACAGCAGCGCGCACTCTTTAATCACCTTCACCGGAGTGCACACACACACATACGGAGAGTGTGTGCGCAGGAAAAGTGACAGAAACACATTAAATAAAGAGAAATAAGAGCGGTAAAAGACGGACACGCTCACCTGCGTGTTTCCTGGAGTCCGCAAATAATCCTGTGAGCCTCCTCCTCTCCGCCGAGAAACACCGAGCTGCTGCTCTGCTGCTGACTGCTGCTGCTGCAGTTACCCAATGATCACACACATCCCAGCCTCCCCCCGACACACACTCACACACACACACACACACACACACACACACACACACACACACTGGACTCATAGCCCATTTAAGTCCACCACCCTTTATCTATTACACTTACGCGTTATTTTTGTCCATGAACTATGAGTTTTAGGCTACTTTTGTTACAGCATTTTTTAAATGATTTCAGAAAACTTCAGCAGAATATCTTCTCAATATGCCCTAATAAGATTATTATCATTTACAGGTCTATAATATTCATAATTATAAACTAAATGTGTTTTAATGTCTGTAGCTTCCTGTTATTGCTGCCTATATTGACTTAAACACTCAATTTAATACAGATCAAATAGATTTAAATAAAGTAAATAAAAATAAATAAAGTAAAATAGAAATAAATAAAGTACAGTAGTGTCATTGCATTTCAGTTTTGATCATAGAAAGCTTAAAAAAAAAATAAATAATTAAATATACCCTCAGTGTTTCTCGCATTCTTTGTGAATATCATAGAAATGTTTAAAATATTTTTTAAAATACACATCTAATTATATCTTTAGCATTTCTACTGTTGCTAGAATTTTTTTTTATATCAAATGTTATTCTTCTTAAGGTTGCTTGAAACATGTACATTCCTTTTGTTTGTTTGTTTTTGAGAAATTAAGCTTTCTAATGTGTCCTGTCAGTATGGGATGAAGTCTGAATATTTCCATGTGATCCGTGCCTTGTGACTGACCCCTGCTGGAGAAGAGATAAAAAGACAATAACTCAAGGTATTGGTGTTTTTTCCTGTTTTCTCTTCCATGCTTAGCACCAATGGAGCTGCATAGATTCGTCTTTTTATTATAAATTATTTATATGTAGGTCATTGTTCTTAATTACATTTACACAGACGTTTAAAAAAAAAAAATGTAGCTGGTGCAACAGTGATATTCCAATACACAAATGAATGAATACACCTCTCTGGTGTAAGTAAGTCACTTCTTAAAAGTTATTAATATACACAGGTGTTGCTTAACTTTTGTGTAATTGGTTGTTTTATTTTGTTTTAGTTAATTTTTTTTCATATGTAGCTCATTTTGCCCTTTATTGTATAACTTTTAAACTGTCTTAAAATTGAACTTTATCATTGTTTACCATTTTTTGATGTTGATGATGATGATGATGATGATCACATTTATTAGTAAAAAGAATTTAAAAAATTCAAAATCTCACAGTATGAGTGTGGTTTTTATATAAGCCAGTATAGGTTTCTGCCACACCCTTATGTGTACTGTTTTATATGTTTTATCCTCATTGTGCTTTCTATTATGTGAAACAAGTAAACTAAACTAAACTAAAAACATCTTATTTAAATCAAGAATTATCCCTAAGAATATAGTCTTCTATTGCTTATATTTAATTTTCTCAAAGTGATTAATTCACTTTTATTCCTTTTAGTGCTATGTTCTTGTTGACCTTTTGTATACACTTTTTGTTCTTGCCTTTGACTGTTTAGTCCTTTCTCTGTTTACCATCTTCATTGATGTTTATTTTATTGTTCCCTGAGTTCCTGCCTTTGCTTTGTCTGTCAAAGCACTTTGTAAACAATTGTTTTTAAAGGTGCTATATAAATAAAATTAACATCATTATTATAATGTATTGGTATTAATACTGTTATTATTATTATTATTATTATTATTATTATTATTATTATTATTATTATTATTATTATTATTATTATCATCATCATCATCATCATCATCACCATCAACACAATTTATTTAAATAGAAAAATATATTTACACCAAAAAAAAGTCAGAAAACACTTAACACATATTTTGTGTGTTTGTGTGTGTGTGTGTGTGTATTATTATTATTTGTACGTAACTCTGGTTGACCTACATACAGTATACTGGAGTAACTGGTTCTGATAATATCTGGCACTGGGTGGCGCTGTAACTCTTATTTGTTATCTCCTGTTACCGGGAAACCCTTTTACAATCTCAGCTCGGTCGTCACGTCTGTGACTGACCGACTGTAGCTGTCATGACGTGTGTGTCCGCCACTCCGCCTCCACCGTACTGGTCTGTTTCCAGTCATCGACACACAGCTGCTACCGACGAGCCCAACAGCCCGAGCCAACAAGTCACCGACAAACTCAACATTTATCCCGCCTGCTAACAGCTCTTTAGTCGGTATGTAACATTTCTCTTGTTATAAACGTCCTTGTTGTAAATGTGTTCGGTTTATCTGCAGCCGTTAGCGGTTAACCAGCTAACTGTAGCTAGCGCTAGCATTTAAACGACGCTAGCTAGTGCTAACCATTAGCACTAGTTAGCTAGCCCAATGATCGATTATCATTAATTAATCGATATCGTCGGCCGCTATTGTCACATACAGTAAACTACACAACATGTGGTGTCTTAGTTGGAGCTTAAATTGTTAAAAAAATATTAAGTTCAGTGAAGGTAACGTTAGTTAAAACTTATTAATTAGCTTGCTAACTAGCTAGTAGTAACCATGACGGATGGTGAGTAAATAATTGTAATACAGTTGTTAAAAACAATTTAAAACATGTTTTAGGGTAAGTGGTTGATGTGAAAGCACTACAGGCATTTAAATTAGTGCCACTTTGTATTTTGCTAGTCTTATCAGCAACAGTTTTACTGAAAAATGTAAAGTTACTGCATTTTGTGATACTCAGATACACAAATTGATACACAAGTACTTAATTGATCTCCAGAGGGGAACTGTAAAACGTTTCAGTAACTTTAACGTACAGAATAGATAATTATACAAATTAGAAATAAGAAATATGAAAATAGAAAATATGTAAAAATATCAAATAAAACATACACTCACTATGCTTTAATTTTACACCACTATTTAAAATTTAGAAAAAGTAAAATATATATTAGTTATGCCAAGTATGTCAGGTGTATATATTTTTTCTTTTTAAAAAAAAATGTATTTATTTTTTCTTTCTGCAAAGGGGTGTGCATACCTTTGTTCCCAATGTTTTCTACACCACAGTTTCACTATGCTCCTATGCTTCTTGAATTAAATGTTTAATGTGAATATGGTGTGTATAGCAGCCAAAGTTAGACACTACTAGTCAAACATGTTGTTGAGCACTTTTAGGTTTATTTTTTATTTTATAGCTTCATTATTATTCCAGCTTGTTTTTAGGATGCTACTAATGCTTACATGTTTATTAACAGTTTCAAACTCTGCCAACTAACAGTGTAGCGTTTGCATGTTGTGCCACTCAGAGTCAGTTTGCGGTAGCCAGCTTCTTAACTATCTCCCACATTTATGATCTAAATGTTTGCAACAAATGATAAATTGAATAACGGATACCCCTTTTGCCATGTTCTGCTTATAAATCAGGTGTCACCATGTATAGACATCATATCTTTGGCTCAGAGTGAAAATACAACAAGTTCATTACAGAGCCTTTGCCAAGGAACCTCTCCACAGGTGGTGGTACCAGCTGCTGAATCAGCTATGGCTGAGAGGACATAAATTGTATATTTGTAGATCCACGTTTCGCTCTGCTACCAAGCAGACCACGTCTGATTTAGTAAGATACGACTTAGAGATGTGATATGTTGCAGCCAGCTGAGAGACATCCCGCGTCAGTGCTTGTATCTGATTGGGTTTAAAAGCTTTTGTTGCACTCCAGAGGAGGTTGCTTTGGCCGTGTTTGCTATCTCACTGAGATATAAATCTGCGGTTTTGCAGCGCTCCATAGACACTACATTGTTAGTGACTCTGACAGAAACTATCACATCACCTTGAAGACACTGTTATTGTGAGATTTTTTACATCTTTCCCCACTGGAGATGTGACATGATGTTTGTAGATGAAGGCAAGTCTGAGCTTGTGGGTGTCAGGTGTGAAGTAAGACGCCTGTTTAAGTGAATTTTTCTCCCAAGGGTGCTACGTGCGAGTCTGCACTTTTGGCTTAAAGAGGGAAGCGAAACAATGCCTGTGAGTGAATACACTGATGCAGATTTGCATTCAGTGTGAGGAACTTTGTATCCTCAGTTGGGGTTACAAAGAGTAATTTACAGGAAGCTGTGACATGGAGGCCAGAACTTTGTTAATCTTTAAAAAAAATCTGCAATTATCATGGTGTCTACAGATCCAGTCTTAAATTTGTTTAAACGTTCTTAAAAAGCCTCAAACTGAAGTGTCTGATACCTGCAGACACCCTGATTATGTCGTTAGTATTTACAATAGATGTAAATGATCTAGTTTGGCACATTCAAAACACAGTCAAAAAGTAATTTTGAACATGAAACCTAAAGAAAATGAAGCACAGTGAAAGCACATTGCGTGAAAAGAGTGACTTAGTATCGTATGACTTTACTTTTGTCGTGTCCCTGTGAAGACGACCAGCTTTTTATGAGTTGGCGTGTCGGGGGTGCTCATAAAAATGAGGGAGGAAAATTATAGTTTTACACAAAACCTACGTCTGGGCGTGGGCCAGAGGAGGAAGGAACAGAGGCCTACAGCCTTACTTATTTTAATGACTACTCACTGTGCCCTTGCTATGAAAATAACTCATTTTTGGTTTGTTCTGACTGCACAGACAGAGACGTGTTATTAATAGAGACACTGCTGTAACTTTCGGTAATGCTCAGAAGTATGCATTTAGACGTAGAGAACTCACTTATATGTTTCTTTTTGCTTTAGGGTGAGATAAGTTATTTTTTCTGTCTAGTCTCAATGGATTTAATGGGGTTTTTTTGCAGGCTATGATGAGGTCATGACCCTTGGTCGGCCAGGCCGTGACATGATTGCAGCTTGGCACGGAGAAAAAGACGGAGCAGAGTGATAGAGAGAGAAGAATGGGCAGGAGCGCCTGGGGTTGCTGGCAAAGCGTCGTCTCCACTGCAGTGCTCTATGGCTCTTTGGCCCTGTTTACATCCATCCTCCACAATGTGTTCCTCCTTTATTACGTGGAGACATTCGTGTCTATCTACAAGATCGATAAAATCTCCTTCTGGGTGGGAGAGGTAAGTGACAAGAGACCTGGGTCTGGAGCGCTGTTAGTTCATGTCTAATTTTTGACTTGTTTATTTTATGTCCTAGACCATCATCCTTCAATTGATGGCATTATTGTCTTCTTACCTGTCCGATCTCTGCTGCTTCACAGACAGTGTTTCTTATATGGAACAGTCTAAATGACCCTCTTTTCGGCTGGCTGAGTGATCGCGCCTTCCTCAGCTCTCCTCAGTAAGTGTCTCCATCCTTCCTTCATATTTTTCCACAGAGAAAACAAAGCAGTCAACAGGGTTTTACTTAAAGAAAGCAACAAACCTAAATGCCTGGAATCGTTTCCTAAAAGTTTTCCAGAATATGGATGTGACTACAGCAGACAAGATGCAAAAAAGAATAAGTTGCCATTATTAGCAGATAGTTTTTTCTTAGCAAATTGCCTCATTTAATGCTGTTTCAAAGCAAAGAAAATCACTTTTCACAGTTTATGTATACTTTTGCTTTTTATTTATGAACATTATTGTCACATTCTAAGGACTGCAGGAAAATAACAAAACAAAAAAAGCAACAAAAAATAGTGAGGTCATGGGAGATCAGTAAATCAAGGGAAATTTACCTAATTTTGAATGAGATACTGCACACAATACATGACTAAACACACTATTTCCCCCCAAAATTTGCTTCCAGTTTTCATAGTTGTATGGTGTGGGTCATCTGTTGTAGAAGATGGAGGTGATAAGTAAGACTGACAAAGAGGTTTTCCCAGAGACAGTATTTTATAATGGTATTTTCTGGTTGCCAACAAAATCTTAACGAGGAAGGTATCGTCTTTTCTCAGCCTGTTAGGGATATGTCCAGGATGCGAATGTTGTATTTATGTGAAACCCAGGGTTTTTGAGGTTATTGTTGCTACTTCCTTCAGAAAAGTCTGACGGACAGGACCAGAAAGCATGAACAACAATAATCACCACATTCACTTGAGCAGTGTGGTTAAGTGCCCCTTTGTATAGATGTCTGTTATGGAGTGATAAATAAGCAAATAAAGTTTTACCAACAGAAGTCTCTCCAGGTTTATGAGTCGGTGGAGAACAACATTATTTACATTCAGAGCATGTCTTCAGTTCTCTAATTTTCTTTTTTTTGTCAAGTAAAAATATATCAAAATATATGTTCCATTGAGAGGATACAATAACCTGCGATGTAGCATATCACAAAATATGGCAGATACACAAGCAATAAAAACTGGGTTAGTTCTGAGGATGTTTTCCTTTCAGTCACACATCCTCTTTTTAAAGGTCAGTTTAACTCAATGGCGTTTTCTTTTTCCTTGATGTGAGACTAAAAAAAGCTAAATTTGACACCAGACACTTGACATAATATTAGCCTCACATAGTTCCTGTGAAGTGTATCAACACAGTCCATCTATCAGCCATGAACTCAGTTACTGTTGATTAAAAATCATAAATGGCAATTTTCTACCCTTGTTTTTCCACACAGGGTAACATAATGGCAAAAATGACATTTCTGAAACTCAGAGTGAAATTTCCCTGAAATGTATTTATACTGAAATGGAGGTATAAAAAAATGGTAAATTTAGGAAGTCATCTTCTTGATTCTGACATCCCCATGCCCTCCGGTCCCTCCTGACTTTCCTGTCAAAATTCAGATTTCCACCTCTGTGGTTCCCACACACATTGCCCCTAAGCTAAGACCCTTCATACACCTCTGCTCTCGCAAATGTTTCAGGATAAATGGTTTTATCAGCGGCAGTAATGCTCCAGAGGCTCGGTAAACACCTCGTCAGAAATAGTCAAACATAAAGCTGCCATCTGTGTTTGCATTTCATTTTGATTAGGCCATCTGTGACTGTGCTGTTGTAAAGTGCTGATATAACAGAGCCGAAAACAAACTGGCATTATTCTGTGGGCAAAAAAATGTTATAGCTGCATCCTTTACCTTGATTGTTTAGGTGTTGTACAGCAGGAGACGTGCACCATTCTCCCTTTTATTATATTACTTTGGTCTTTTTTAAAGATTGTTTTAATATATTTTTTTGTTGTGTTCATGGTGTTTGCTGATTTTGTATTTACATAGATGGTTATAAAGTATGACATCAATCACGTCAAAGTGACCACCAAGATATGCTACATCCTGTTTCTGATTCTGTATCTTGTTGTATTATATAAGTTTCTTAATAATCAAATAACTTGCGTTTTTATCTGCTGATTTTTGTTTTTCCACCCAGGTCAGGCTCTCAGATCACAACACCAGAGGTGGTGCTGAAGCGTCTGAAGGCCCTCTCCACAAATGGCCCTCTCTTCGCTCTGTCCTTCCTCGCCTTCTGGGTGGCGTGGGCCAGACCAGGTCTGCAGTTCCTGCTGTGTCTGTGTCTCTACGATGGATTCCTCACGATGGTGGACCTCCACCACAGCGCCCTGCTGGCTGACCTCGCCGTGTCCGCCACCGATCGCACGCGCCTCAACTTCCACTGCTCCGTGTTCAGCGCTTTGGGCTCCTTCTCCGTATTTCTGTCTTACTCTTTCTGGGACAAGGACGATTTTTACTCCTTCCGTCTCTTCTGTGTGACTCTTGCAGCTTTTTCCATCTTGGGCTTTTTCTTAGTGTCTCAGTTGCTGCAGCATCGTTTCCAAAAGGAAGTCCGCTCAAGACAGGATGAGGCACTGACACTCAAAGAGTGAGGATTTGAAATTCTGCATACTTTTGGTTGGCATGTATTTGGACTGTTTTGTTATTCTTCCTTTCCATCTCACTCCTTTCTTGCTCTGATGCAGGCTAAGTGTCGGCCACGCCACAGTGAACCAGTCAGAGAAAGCTGTCACCATTGGACAGTACCTCAGGCAGCTCTCCAAACACAAGAACTTCATGTGGTTTGTGTCTATGAACCTTGTTCAGGTAAGATATTAATCACAGTGGATGTGCTACAAAAGCTAGTGCAGATAAAGTGGGAAGATGCTATCACTGTTTTAGAAAATCCTCAAAATTTCCATTGCATTTCCTCACGTCCTTAGTCTTGGGTGCATTTTTAAAAGCACTCTTTAACGAGTTTCAGTTTTTATTCAAAGAAAAGCATGTTTTGAGGAACTTTTTTATCACTTAATGGCATACTGTGCATTATTTGTTGTTTACTGTGTGTTAACTCAACATTCAAACTAGGCCCTTTCTTGGATCCACGTGAATGTAAGAGAAGCTGTGGTTCAAGGCACTTAAATTCTAAATATATCAACACACCTACACCTCTACATAACCCTGCAGAAAGGTGCAAAAATTTTAAGTGAATTTCGCTTAAGCGTCCGTTGCCAAACAGACATGCAGACTTAAAGCTCGGATCCACAGAGCAGGGGAGAAAGAAAACCATCTGGTAACTGCGTTTTTATAGAGTCCAGATCTTGCGCTGCCTCTGGCTCAGGGTTACTACTCAGAGGGTGATACCTTCAAATGCCCCAATACACGCAGAGTCTGTTCAAATACAGACATTGCACGCCACTCAATGGAAGTGGCTAATAAGGGGTGATTGAGAGGTATTACTTTTGTGGGGGTCTATGTTTGTTTTAGGAAAATTATGCATAGTATGCCTGTAATCTTTTTATTTCTTTATTTTATTTAACTTGGAAAAGCCTCATTAAGATCTCCTTTACAAGAGTCTCCTGGTAGCAACACATTTAGTCTACTAACTTACTTTCTGTTGCTGTGTTTGCTCTTCCTGCAGGTGTTTCACTGCCACTTCAACAGCAACTTCTTCCCTCTTTTCCTGGAACATCTGCTGTCTGACAATATTTCTGCCTCGACAGGTTCGATCTTACTCGGTAAGATTCCTTTAAGAGACTAGAAACAACTCACATGTTTGGCAGTGATGAGGCTCTGAAATACAGACCAAAACGAATACTGCAACAATTAACACAGCATTACTCTGTCGTGGGAATTTAGTAAACAGATGCTATGATGCTAAAAACCTGTGCTGGACTATTATTAATTCCGCACAAAAAATTGATTTGGAATCAGCAAGGGATTCAATTAATGGGACCAAGAAGCAGAATCGATAATTGCATTCATAACAGTAAAACCTTATCAAATCCCGTCCCAAGCATTATCTGAAAGTTTAAGGAAATCATAGATGATGCTGTTGAAATTACAAGGAGTGTGATTTTATAAAAGTTTTACTGGATAGAAAACCCATACTGAAGGTGTCACACACAGGCTTTTTTTTTTAATAATGCAAGCACATTTGATTGCCAGTGTGGACACAGCGTGGCAATTTAAGTCCAAAAATCATCATCCTACATTTAAAGGTCCAGTGTGTAGGATTTAGGGGCATCTGTTGACTGCAACTGGGTATAATATTCTTAGGTATGTTTTCTTTAGTGTATAATCACCTAAAACTAAGACTTGTTGTGTTTTTGTTGCCTTAGAATGAGCTGTTTATATCTACATACAGAGCCGGTCCTCCTGCTCAGAGTCCGCCACGTTTCCACAGTAACAGACAAACCAATAACTGGCTCTCGATAGGGCTATTCACGGTGTCACCTAAATCCTACAAACTGGACTTTCAAAGATCAGGGAGATCTCAGAAAACCTGTGACGTGGTATTCTGAAATATATCTCCTACACTGCAAGAAACCAATCTAATTTTACAGAAGTGGATTCCTGCAACACCAGAAAAAGGCAAAACTGATCAGTTTCATGTTATAATGTGAAAAGTTTATTATTATAATAAGATGTGTCTTGTGTTAGAACACAATATTTTCATGGTATTAAGACATAAAAAAATGAATCAAGTTATAAAAAGAAGCTTTTCTTGATATGTTTTTGGGTTGTGAACTGTAGCCATTGAGCCTTCTGTGCTCCAACTAATCAATGAGAAATGACGCTCGGGAGGATCGGTCTCATTCTTCCTTCTGTACAGCTTCAAGCATTTAAAAAATCCGTCCGATATATATGCATACCTATCGAAATATCATCCACTGTTATCATCACGTTATAACAAGATAAATAGTATGTTGTTCAGTCCCCTCTGGATTCTGTAAGCTGTTTTAGGGATTTTTGTAACCTGAAAATTTCTATTGCAGCAGCTTTCCTAAAGAAATTGTGGTGCATGTTGTAGGGTTTTTAGGCCATTTCCATTCAATAAAATTGTCTTCCTTTTTTTTTTGCAATGAAATTCTGTAGTCAAATGAAAATTGCAAAAATAGTTGTGACGCTGTCCTTGATTCAGAGCTCATTAATATGATCAATAATCAATATGTTGCAAGCACCTTTACAATGAATGAGATATTACTCAACCCAACTATTTTTTGAATAAATAGTTGGGGTCAAGTTGCAGCTATTGGACAAAATTGCACAGTCATGCAGACCTCATGGGGATTGGCTGAATTTGCATTAATTGCTCTAGATTGTTACAACGAGCAAAGTTTGTTGTTATAAAATTAGTTTGTATGTAGTGATAATGTTAAAAAATAAAATAAATCTCATAATAACTTGACAACCTCTTGGTATGACAAACTTTCCATGTTAAATCCTGATACTGATCCGTTTTTTTTTCTTCTGTCGTGGCAGAAATACCCTGCTGTAAAGTGTGGCTAAAATAGGGTAGATTTCTATTTTATTAATTTGCTGTGTCTTTTTTAAGTTTACAATTACTATTTTTTCTGCTGATTAGTCTTTATTTTTAATGCAGTTCTGATTGTGCTCCCACGCAGGCATCTCTTACATTGCCCCCCACCTGAACAACTTGTATTTCCTGACACTGTGCCAGCGTTACGGGGTTTACCAGGTTATCCGCTGGCTATTTATGCTCAAACTGGGACTTAGTGTGGCTATGCTGCTGGCAGGGGCTGACCACATTTATCTGCTGTGCATCTTCATTGCTAGGTATGGCCACGCACACACATCAGCACACGCATCAGGGATCCGATGTGTGACAGCTTTTACTTTCCTTTGCTTGTTTTTGTTCATTATTTTTTAAAGCTGAATACACAAACACACAGCGACACGTATCGCTCTGAGCTGAATATTCACAAGAACACGCCAAGGACTCTTTCTGTTGCAGACTGTTTCCAAGGTTAACTCAACATTTGTCACATGTTTTTATCCAAATATTATGTTAACCTTTCTTTGCAACAAGAACTTATTTTTCCCAGGAGAATGTAAACTCTGCTTCAGTTAGTGTCTATTTCACTCAGAATGAGCAAAAGTTCTTTTTCATTTATGACGCCCAAAACCGGCATTCTCAAGGGGCTTTAAAATCTGTAACAATATACTCTAGAGGATAAAAAATGACTTAGATTTCAATAAATATGTATCGATAAATACAGAAATAAATAAATACATATTAAAATACATATACATATATTTTTTTAAAAACAAGAATAAAAAAAATTAGTGGTAAAAAGTAAATAAATGTTGAAATATAATATGTATAAATATAGATAAATTAATAAACAAACAAATGAAAGTTAGTAATTAAAAATGACTTAAAAAATGAATATCTTAAAATTTATCTTAACTTTAACCCTACTTTTTCGTACAACTACATTTATTTGTTTCAGTAGATTTGTGTCTATGTAAAGGATATGTTAGCATCATTTATATCTTTATGTGTGCATTTGTTTATTTATTAATTTTTTATTTCAGCATTTATTTATTTTTTTATTTATAATATTGAAGACATAAACCTAGCTACATGCTTAACTACATGCATGTTTAGTCATACGTTCACAGTTGCAGTAGTTGTCAACAGTGTGTGAATGGCTCTCTCTAAACCGATGCAAAAACATATCAACCACAAGTGTTACTGTTGTTACTGTATTTCACACAGTGTAATGTGGTTTTGAACATAGCCACACCTCAGCATGCTTGCTTAGGTTAGAAAGTGTAACCATTCTTCTCCTTAGAGACTACAAATAGAAACCTTATCAATAACAATAATTGACACACCTTAATTAATGGGAATAGACCTGCACAATGTACCCTTGATTAAAAAAAAAAAAACTGGGAACAAGACCTCCATTGGAACTACCTTTCCTGTCAACACTATAAAAACATCTTTAGAATAAAAAAAGCATCAATGTTGCTGACATTTCCCATTGTAAGATTGTCCATTCTGGATACTGTAACCCAATGTCTGTTGCTCCTAGTAACCGGGTGTTTACAGAGGGGACGTGCAAGCTGCTGAAACTGGTTATCTCGGACCTGGTGGACGAGGACTTTGTGGTCAATCGACGTCAGCAGGCCACCTCAGCTCTCCTCTTTGGGATGGTTGCCTTGTTGACCAAACCTGGCCAGACATTCGCCCCTCTCATCGGCACCTGGCTGCTCTGTGTTTACACAGGTACGGACAGAAATGCTCAGACTTTATAATGAAGCTGTGGATGTTAACCATGTTAAAAATGCTGCTGCAAGTTTCTGCATTCACGTGTCTTTATGTCTCTCTGACAGATAAAGTATCAAGTAGCTGTTGGTGCTGCAAATTAATAGAATTCAATTCTATGACATCTCGTTTACCTAATATGAGTGTTTGGTGTTGCTTTACAAGCTAAATCATCCACACCAAACCAGTTTTTTTTAATATGTTATATTTAACCCTTAGGGTCCACTTTAATATTGCACACTCTCGTTTCGCTCTGTGCACAAAATGCGCTTTTCAAAATCAAGCTTTAAAAAATATCAAACAAATCATACATTGATATAATTTTTTCACCAATTTCAGTCCTAATCATAAATATAAAATATTCATTAGTTTCCAGAATTTTAACACTTTGAATGTCAGGTTTTTGTCATGATGCCACTATGTCTTTAGATGAAAAAAGAAACCCCACAAAAAAAAGGAATCATTTTCAATATACTACATGCTGAGTAGATTTATTTCTGATTATCACAGCCTGTGATGTGTCATTGATTTGCAGCAACACTGATTGCGACAGTGTACCTTGTGGTAATGACATGTATTTCTCCACAAGCCAAAAATGGTAAACATAACGTCATCTGGTGGAAAATATTAAAAATTACATATCCCATGGCAAAAGCCCAGAATGACACCCAGAAATAATACAATACATGTTTTGTGCTTTGATGGCTGTGGGATCAAAAACTGCAGTTTGAATGAGTTTTAGTGGTGCTTTTTTTGCTCTCAACATTATGAATGTAACAATTTTATTTGCACAGTGTATTTTAGTCTTATTAAAGGAGATGAGCGGGAAATTCCAAGATTAAACAGAAATACACAATCTTGCAAAAATGTATGCCATATACATGAACGCAGCCAAAATCATCAAAAATGAAGAATGAGAAGCGTGTTAAATGTGCCAGTCCCTAAGGGTTAATTAGTGTAATTCCTACAGTGATTATGGGAATTGCTTTTTTTCTCATGTTTGATCTCTCTTCCCCAGGTTATGATATTTTTGAGAGGGAACCCGTGAAGGACTCTCTGGTTTCTGTGCCTGACGTTGCCTCCGGCTCAGGGACTCCGCCTCTCCGCCTGGGCTGCTTCTACATGTTGGTGTTTGTGCCTATCACCTGTGCCCTGCTCCAGCTGGCCGCCTGGTCGCGCTTCACGCTCCACGGCCGCAAGCTGCAGGGGATCAAGACCCTAAGGCAAGGGGCTCAGCACGGCCACCTTATCGATGTCAAGGCCATATGAAACGAGTAGAGCTGGGTGACGCTGCACACAGACACTTTTAAACGGTTGATTTTACAGTCCCAAGGTGCAGCTCCGCCTTGTGTGCAACAATACGAACCACGACACAACATGTGGCTTTGTGGAAAATGCACAGTCGGATGACAAAGGGGAAGAACATAAAAAAATCTTTAAAAAAAACATTAAACCTGCCTTATTTTTTATATTAGAATATTGACCTATATTTATATTTGAACAGATGACCAAAAGATTAAGTTGAACCAATCAATCTTTGTGGATGTTAACGGACCAAGGTGACAACTTTTCGTGGTGTGCGCCAAAGATGGGGTGCCCTCTTGTTTGTAAAGCATAGCTTTGGTCAAGAATACAGACCAAATACCAATGCTGCTGTGTAAAATTGTCATTACCAGCATGATTTAGGGGGTTCTGTATATAACTTAAAGAAAATCTGTGTTATATGGGAAGCCTATCAGAGCTGCAGTCAGCATCCTGTTGCTCGTGCTCCAGTGCTCGTACTTGTTGGCCGTGAGCGTTACTATCTGCAGTGCTCTGATGTTTTATTTGGATCATTGGCTCCATGTTTGCAGGTTACATTATCAGCTGATGTTACGAGCAGCCATGTAGAAGAGCTAAGTTACAGCTAGCTGGCTAACATTTGATCAGGCTCTGATTAGCTCATTGGCCGCCAAAGCATAAATCTTGGCTATTAGAAGGAACTTTCTATCTATCTTCATTTGCTAAAATAACACAGTTTGTCATATTAAATAAGTGAAGGACTGCACTTAATTTATCAGAGATGGAGGTGACTTGGGTGTGTGTTTTTTATTTTTTTTTTTAATCTTGACTATACCCGAAGCTACAAATGTTTTTCCTTTAGCCTTCCTCCATCACAAATAGGTATATATTATTTTTTTATATTCACAGCAAATGTAGTTATGAAGCCAATGCATCAAGCAAACAACACTGGAATAAAAAGTTATTACTAAAATAAATCCTCTTTAAAAATTCTGTGTTAAAGGACCATTGGAAATTTGAAATTTTACATGCAGCTTCTGGATAGGATAATGTTAAAGGTATTTGACATTAATATGAAATACAACCATTTTAAGTTGTCCCACCAGTGCCTTAAACCTTATTTGGCTACCTCCCCCATTTTGCACCACTCCCTCCCCCTCCAAAAGTAAAGAACGGTCCCTTAGTATCGTGTATCAGGGTAGCCGGGGAATTAATCTAGAGTTCTATAAAATCCACTTAGACAGTATTTTGCTAGCAATATCATTACCAAGCAAGCAAAGGTTAGCCAGCTAGTTGCACTGATCTGGTGTTGGTTGCTTCGTAACATTAGCTGATAAAGTAATTTGCTGATAAAATAAAGATAGCAAATGTACCAACAAGATCATCCCTGGAGTATGTATGAATTAAATATTTATCAGCCAGCAGAGCATTTTGCCATGTTAGCCAGCTGGCAGTTTGTCCATGTAAGCAAGCAAGTTAACGTTTAGTGACATCAGGCAGCTAAAACCCATAATGTCACAATAAATTTAACATATCAGCGCTTCCTCTAACGCTAGGATTTCTTTTCAGCTCAGAGGGGCACTACAAAGGTGATACGGGGCGCCCAATTTGAGGGATTTTCCGTTTACAAATGACACAAGAATTGGCTCGCTAGCATCACAAAGCAAATTCAGCCAGTGCAAACCGCGGTCCACAGGCTGTTACAGGAAACTGAGAAAGTCGGGCAATGTAAACCGGTTCACCCATTCGCAATAAAATACGATAAAAATTACGCAGAGGAACTTTAAAAACCAGGAGGGCGGGTTAATCACAAAGCTACAGTGCTGATTTCTAATGTTAATAACACGATGAAGAACATGAATTAAACGTGCATTGATGTGTTCAGAGTGCTGTTAAAACTGCATGGAGTCGTCTTCAGAGCTGATTAACTGTTTTACTGTTTTACATTTTCACAGAATGCCAGTTTGATGTTGAGAGCCGTATTTTCTGATACATACAGTATTGATGATGTTTTTGCACAAAACTGCCATTTGTCTGTTGTACTTCTAACATTCTGATTGTGACATATATTTATGTACTGTAATTATGACAGTTGGAATTAGGAAATAATGCTGGTAACCATGTTATCGGTTCACTTTTGTAATTTTCCAGATTATACAAAGAATGTGTGGCTTTACCACAAATAAATCTCATCTGTGTTAAAGGTGAACCAAACTCTGCTCTGCTGTGACACCTTTTCATGAAACTGACTGTTCAAACTCCACAACAGATTAAATAATGTGACAGTGATTTTTGAGAAGAAGATTATGTAAGTATAATGCAATGAATTGAGAAAAAACATCTTTTTTTAGCTCAGAATTATCAGAAAAGTTTACATAGAAAAAATGTGTTTGTTTTTCTGAATTAACAAAATTATCTCAGAAAAATGACATTTATATCAACAAACATTTATTTTGGAGTTAACAAGATTGTGATCTTAGTATTATTACCACCATGAAGATATCTTGGGTGAGTATTATAAACAGAAACATGCCTGAAGGTGTTTCTTTATTTGAAGAGATAGAAAACAGCCACACCTTTTTTGATTTTATACTTCTTATTCTTCCTACTTGTATCTTGAAGACTCTCACTGTTTATTAATGTTCAAGAATTGTAACCTTAGAGGCCACCGACTTCTGTAAAACCCACTTTTGTGTTACATATATGTATATTTTTTTAAAGATTATTTTTTATACTTACAGGTTATAATTTGGGGGAAAATACATATAGAACCACAGTTAGACTCACTTGCTAGAGGTGCTAGGGCAAAAAAAAAAAAAAGATTTTTATCTCCATGCTTGAACACTTCCTGTAAAAACAGAAATTTAGGAACATATGCACAAAACTGATATAGTGAAGATCAGTAGCTCCGTGGTTCCCAACAATTTTAGCTTGAAAACTCTTAACAGAGCATAAAAGTCTACTTGTGACCTCTTATCCAAGGGTTATAAGGGACTGTTTGCTATTTATAAGAGGGGAAGATGTGGTGCAAAAAGGGGGAGCAAAAAGAGTTTTTAAGCAATTGCATTGCTTAAGAACTCAAATTAAACTCACATTTAATTGCATTGCTTAAAAACTCTTTGAAGCAATGGTTTGTGTTTTTTGATTTGGCTTAGGAGAGGTGCATTCAACCCAGAAGTGGGTTTTAAAGGCATTTTATGTATTATTAATTATTTCATGTTTATAATATATTTTCTAATATTATATAAAAAACATAGTCATTATTATTATTTATTTTCTATTATTCATGGTGAAGGGAGGGTTTTTGCTTTTTCCACCAGTCACTTAGGGATGCTCAAGGAGAAATATTTGTAGCTCCAGGGAGGGTCATGATATTAAAAAAGAAAAAAAGATATTACTCAGTCACCCCCATGCTCTGAAAAATAAAGTACAGTCCCTAAGTGTTTACAGAAGATGTAATTAGTTCAATCACAGAGTGATTTTTCCTTCTCCTGTTTAAGAAGTCTGGAAAGATCAGAGAATTCACCATGTTTCAAGGATAAGCGGCAAAAAATGTAAGGATAGATTTTTTTAAAAAAACTGCAGGAATAACATAAGTAGCTCGCATGAACTTCCTCCTCCCTGTTGGATTCAGTCTCTAGTTGGATTGTTGAGCAAAATAAACTGAACTGGCGGTAGTGATGAACTCTAAACACTTCATCACTTTAGGATCTGTTTGAACGGCTAATGTGCTTTGTAGACAATTGTTCTTTTGTTATTATAAGATGTATTTTTAACGGAAAAAATGACAAAATTTCACATTTAACGACGACTAGCACCAACTCTTTGTTCTGTGACGCTTCCTGTGCGAAGACGGAAGTAGCAGGATGGTAATCCTCTCGTTTTGTGGTTACTCCCTGTCGGCGAACGGCGCATGCGCGTTGTTTTTAGTCTTATTATTTTATTCTCTTTCGACTGTATTCCCATGTGTTACGCTGTTAGGCGTCTTTTTATTTATTTGTCTCTTTTTTTTCTTATTTTGCCCAATTCAGGGGCCGCAAAAACTCTTTAAAGTGCCGTCTGGCACCGTGCGCAACCTTGCCGCTACCCATCATGCACCGCGCGCCATGTTTAGATATTTGTTACATTTATAATTTAGTTTGAAACATCTTTTATTCAAACAAATCTCTTTGATCGTATATTCTCATAAGTAGTTTATGCATATGTTGTGAAAAGTTGTAGGAAAAAAAAAAAAAAAAAATTGGCGCGCTGACACCGTCACTGTAAGGCGTATGTCGGAAAATGACTACACTAGTAGTACTTTGTAAAGGCAGTACACTCATGTTTCTCTTCAGATCGTATAAATCTTTCGCCTTTTACTAAAGATTTCCGTGGAGAGGAACATTATGAGTTCAAACTAATTTTTTGATGCCCTGCCTCGTGCGGGGCTTCCTATATTTGTGGAAATATAAAAGTATATTTTGTCAGTAATAAGTAGTACCAAACAAATTGAATGTAGCAAATATTGAAGTGTTTGTAGTAAATAACCATATCGAAAAAACTGCAATTAATGGCTTTTATTTCTCACAACTTTAACAAAAATATGTAGAAAATACGTCACGCGAACAAGACCACAAACACGAGATCACAGATTTGCGTCCTACCCAGAACATAATCCGTCCAAACAGGATTTATTGGGTAGATTTTATGCAAAATTTTGAAATGAATTTCTTTGACCTTTATCAATATTTATTTATTATTTCATTTCGGTCCCATATTCAAATAATTATTGTTAAAAAAAGTTTTTTTACAAAGTGGTGAAGATATTTACAATCAGATACTTTTTTAACCTAGATTTATATATGTATTATTCCAGATTGTATTTGAGTTGAAAATCCAGCAGAGGGCGACACATGTGCTAAACATGATGCAACAGTCAGCTGACTGACTAATAAATATAAAAACAAATCATTAAAATTAACTCACAGTCATAGTATTATCATGTCTTATTCATCTTCAAACCTTTTCTTTCTTTTCTCAATCTATCGCATATTCTCATAAGTAGATTATATATATGTTGTGAAAAGTTGTATGGATGTTTTGGCGCGCTGACACCGTCACTGTAAGGCGTATGTCGGAAAATGACTACAGTAGTAATACTCGGTGAAGGTAGTACACTCATGTTTCTCTTCAGATCGTATAAATCTTTCGCCTTTTACTAAAGATTTCCGTGGAGAGCAACACTATGAGTTCAAACTAATTTTTTGATGCCCTGCCTCGTGCGGGGCTTCCCTTCTCTGTGAAAATATAAAAATATGTCCTCCAAAGTAGTAAGCAATATTATATAAATTGTACTTTGCAATTATTTTAGCGCTAGAGCAAAATCCTTTGCAAAATTTTGAAATGAATTTCTTTGACTTTAATCATTATTTATTTATTATGTTTTATTATGGCCCCATATTCAAAAAAATCATTGTAAAAAAAAGTCTTTTAAAAAGTGTTGAAGATATTTGCAATTAGAAACCCTTTTTAACCTACATTTATATATGTATTATTCCAGATTGTATTTGAGTTGAAAATCCAGCAGAGGGCGACAAATGTGCTAAACATGATGCAACAGTGCTCAGCTGATAGCAGTAATAAATACAAAAAACAATAATTCAAATTATTTCACAATCATAGTATTATCATGTATTAGTCACATTTAAATTCTTGTGTGCCCATCATGTGCTTAAAGTAGATACAAATAATCACTGTATATCAGCTTTAATGTCAACATGCATTTATGTAACTTTTTTATGTAACCTTTTTTATTATTATTATTTTAAAAAGTTACAATTTTAGCATAACTATGTTGTAATGTCAAATTGAATCACCACTTCGCCACTCTTTCCAGTCCACTCCCTACCAGTGACAACACACAAATATCAAGAATATGTTGGGAAGTATAGTTAAAGTCAGACTTCCCATTTCTTGTGGCTTTCGTGCTCTAATGTATCACCAGTCGCCTGTTTCAGTAGAGAAAAACACACACTTACACAGAACAGGAAACAAGAGCGAGGCGAGCCGAGGCGATACATGTAGGCTGCAGTTTGAGCTCTACCTCTCCGGCTCTTTAGATACAAAACTGCTTCAAGGTTGTTTGCGAGACGACCAGTGACGGGGAATTTTTGGACACAAAATCAGGCAAGTAGACAAATTATTATCCCACTTTGTAGCCACGAGGTATGCAACTCCAGGATTTGATTTCTTTCTTTTTTTTGCCTGAAAGTGTATTATATTTCATTTGAGGTGCACTAACTTGTCCTTACTTCTGTGAAGTGACTCTGAATTGCCAAATTCAGCATAATGTGAGTTAAATCTAACTGGGAAATGAGTCCTAGATTAGTAAAGTTTTTTTTTCCCTTATGTTAGTTAACTTTTTATTGTCATAATCAATTTTATAACATAAGTTTATACACGTTTGTTTAAAATTAAATACAACCCAAGGAACAGCAATGATGTGAAAACTCCTAAAAGTATCTCTAAAGTATATAAATCCCTGTCAGACTGTTTGTCGAAAAATGCAGAGGCTATTAAATATAAATGGGAAAAGGATTTAGAGACAAATATTTAAAAAGAGGACTAGTCTTTCAATGCTCTTACAATGTGAGGCACAAAATAAAATACAAACGTTACTATTTAACAATATGGCTACAAGAAAGACTCAAATATTGCAGCGTTTACATGTAAGATATCTGCTAACATGACAACCTGTTGTCTCTGTGTTTTGTGCTCTAGGAGACAACAAAAGGCTTTAAATATTCTGAGTGATTCATGGATGAAACATAGCCTGATAAGGCAAACTGAGATTGCCAGGTGACGTCGCGCCGACGCCGTGCTGAGGTTGGTGCAGGCTTCCTGTTTTGTGGCTGCACAGTTTTCAGTCTGCTGCTCCAGTGGTCTGTCTGTCAGTTTAAGTTGAAAGTGTTTTGCAGCAAATGGAGGTAACTTCCTCTGCATCTGTGTGCACAGAAATAGAGGCTTTTACCTCTGCCAGCCTTTTGTTATTAATCTTAACTCGAAATTGCATGAACCTTTCTCAAAAGTCAGTGTTATTATGATAATGTCAAACACTAACCATCACATGGCCCTGTACGCAGGCTCGCTGGATACAGAGGCAGAGGTACACAGGAGGCCTTTCAGCTTAAAGTGAATGTTTACATTTGATGTTTGAAAGTCAAGCAAATGACTATGAACCAACATTAAAAAAGACTACAAAGAGATGCAAAACGACAACAAAGACCCACGAAATGAAACCTAAAACAACTTTGAGATGGAAAATCACACCAAATCCACTGCGGGGAGACCTGAAAAGACGGATAACACAATACAACTAATACTCTACAAGATGCTACAACTACAAGATGCAAAATGACACAAAATTACTACAACAGAGGTGCAAAATTACAACAAAGAAACCCCAAATAATTGCAAAGAGGCTCTAGACAAAACTCACGCTCACGACAAAAAGATATCATATTACTACAGAAAGACAAAATTGCCCTCAAAAAGAACCAAAATAACAACATTGGGATGCAATATGACCACAAAATGACTTGAGGGAGAAGCAAAATGACAATGGACACAAAAACTGCCACAAAAAGGTGCAAAATGACCTTAAATAGATGCAAATTTACCACAATAGAGGTGCTAAACAACAACAAAGAAAACCCCAAATGACTGCAAAGAGATGCAAAATGACTACAAAACTACTACAGGGAGACCTAAGAATACACTTGACACAAAACTGCTACTATGGAAGCAAAATGACTACAGGAGAGATATTGAGACGAATAAAAGAGACTCAAACGACCTCAAAGTGACCCAAAATAATTACAACATGATGCAAAATGACAACAAAACCACCGACCGAGAGACCCAAAACTACTACAAAAAGATGCAAATTTACTAAAGCGAGATGTAAAATGACCACAATAGAGGTGCAAAATGACGACGGATGCAGAGACCACATGAGAAGTGCAAAGTGATAATGATGTGACAAAATATGACCATGAAGGTACCCAAATCGACTGCAGTGAAATTCAAAATGACTGCAGACGCGAAATGAGAACAAAAGTGGTGCAAAACACCTGCAGTGAGATGCAAAATGACTAAAGGGAGACGCAAAATGACAACAGACCCAAAACTACTACAAACAGATGTAATATTACCACAGAGAGACTCCAAATAAGCATAAAGAGATGCTTAACAACTACAAGGAGACAAAAAATGACCACCAAGAGATCCAAAACAACTACAGTGGGATGCAAAGTGACCACAAAGTGACTAGAGGGAGATGCAAAACAACAGAGGAGGAGACCCAAAGCAACTGCAACAAGATGAAAAATGTCCACAAAACAACTAGTGGGAAATGCAAAATCACAACAGACATAAAAGTGCTTCAGAGAGATACAATATTACCGCGAAGAGATTCAAAATGACATTAAAAATACATTTTAAGTTCGGGGATCTTGCTACTGCAGGGGTCTAAATTTAAGACACTTTCACCTTAAATTGAAAAGTCATAAATTGGTGCATAGAAATTCACCATAATGCAGAAAATTATGTGTTTGATGCTCAAAAGTTTCATATGGAGAGCCCCCAAAGCCCCTGATTTATGTTTTATGCTTCACGTGTCCTCAATTTTCCACATTTTGGACAAATAAAGATCTAATGTAATGAAATTTAATCTAATCTCTCAATGTAGATATGAAACCTACAAATGTGCTTACAACATTGAATCATAGTAAATTTTAAGAGGCTTTTTTGTCAGTGAGCAACAGAGAAAAAGTATTTTATGTCAGTGTGAAAACAGATCTCTGCAGAGGAATTTTTAAGATTAAGAACATTCAACCCCGCCTGAGGAAATTATATGTAATAATAAACCACATAAATAAAATCTGACTTGACTTAGCTTTCTTCTTTTTTAGGGGGGGGGTCGTTTCACATGTCTGAGCCTCGAGGACTGTCGTCTCATAATGCGTCCATGACGCTCACATTGCAGAGTGGACCGATACCGTGAAAAGAAGTAACAAGTTTCTGTTGGTGGAACTGTGTGACAATGAGCTGACATTTAAAATTAAACTCTTTTTTTGAGAGCCACGCTAACTTCACATTTCCTCTATTTGCAGCTCCAAGATGTTAAAGCTGCAGTAACACAGAGGCCTCAGCGGCGCACCGCAGCATGGAGCTCGTGTCAGTGCAGCATGCATTTGAGTACGCGGCCAAGGATGGTCACCTCGTGTCCATCAAACCGAATGAAAGTTACATCCTGGTCTCAAAGACTAATGAGCACTGGTGGCATGTCCGCAAAGACCAGCACACCAAGCCCTTTTATGTCCCCGCGCAGTATGTGAAGGAGATCCAGTCACTTAAAGAAGACTCTCCTGCTCCTAAAAAGCTGGACTCACCTGAGACTAACTGCAGGTCAGAGGACACGGCTGCAAAGACACAACATAAAGCGACAGCAGTGATTCATGTATCTGCTCAGGATGCTTCAAAAGAGACGCACCGGTTCTCCACTTTTGGTTTTTGTGACATACCAGATGTGAAGAAGCCCTGTGAGACTGTGGAGGAAGGAAAAATCAGCTTTGCACACAGTCAGGATAATATAAAGACACATGATTCGACAGAACGCTCTTCAGTCCCCTCTGCACCTCTGAATACTGACAACATGCAGCTCTATGCAAAATCTCATCCTGTGCCAAAGGTCAAAAACGGACACACAGAAAGCTCACTGCAGCATGACGCTGTCGAACAGACTTTTCCACACGGTGAGGATATGGACTTCCCTTTACCCCCGGATTCACACATATACGACACCATACCAGAGATAAACATCCCAGAATTTGACACTTATTCTGAGGTGCTTGGTCCTGTTTCTGACACATTGACGTTGGAGCAGCAGAATCAAACTGCAGAGAAAACTTCTACGGATGAACCTCCCGCTGAGCAGGTAAGGTTTTAATTTTAGTATTACTGTTTTTATTTTATTTTGGGATCCATGTCCTAGAGTTTTTTTTGTTTTGTTTTTTCCCTCCCCACCCTCTCTGTGGTGTGGTAGAACCGAAAACAAAACAGAGAGAGAGAAACCACCGCAGGGGCTATCCCAAAGGGCTGGGTACAGCAGTGATATTAAGGACTTAATTCGATCTGTTAAAGAAAAAGACCAAAACTCTGCTGATTTTGGCCAAAAAAACAAACAAACATATGAGTATAAATGGCTGGTGATAACCCACACCTAGCACATATATTAGGGCAGAAATTATACCACATTTCTCAGGTAGCGAAAGCACCACATCAACCCGAAAGTCTGTTGGAAGTTGAGTTAAAAAAAGTAAACTTTGTATGAGCATATTCTCAAACTTGGAAAAAACAAAAAAGATGAGATTAGGGCAAATTATAGGTAGCGCAGAGACTGTTTTTATTTATTATTCTGTTTCAGTGTCACACAAGCTGGAGCACAAATGTGTCGGTGTGATTTTACAGCCAGCAGAGGGCGCAGTTTCATCAGGTAAAAGAGATACACAGAGGTTTTCAGGTTTTATTGTCTCATAATAATAGGTGATTTTGAAGAAGATGCAGGGAACACTTCACCTGCAGTTTTTAGGGCATTTGTAACAGGGGACTTTTTTAAAAAAAATAAGACATATAAACCTTAAATGAATGCAGAAAAGTGATAAATTGGTGCATAGAAACCCATGGGAATGCAGAAAATTATGTGTTTGATGCTCAAAATTTTCATATGGAGACCCCTGCTTTATGTGTCCTCCCTCATAATGTAGAAATGAAAGCGACGCCTGTGCTTACAGCATTGAGTCGTCGAAGATTTAAGTGGCTTTTTTGGCGGTGACCACCAGAAAAAAAAGTATTTTATGTCAATGCAAAAACACGTCTGTCTGCAAAGGATTTTTCTCAAATTTGGCACAAACATCCACTTGGATTCACGGATGAACTGGTTAGATTTTGGTGGCCATAGGTCAGAGGTCAAGGTCACCATTCTTGTGAACTTGGAATTTTAAGAAAACTTCAGGTGAATTTCTGCAAATTTAGCACAAATATCCACTTTTTTTTTATTATAAATACAAAATACACATTACTTGTTTGCATAAGTGTATATAAGTATTTGAGAGGACACTAAATCATCACTGATGCGGCCAATTACTATTACGAGTCACGTTATTAGTTAAATGGAGATAATTTATGTGTCAAGTGCTTTCAGTTGATAGTAGTCTCAAAACACTTGTATCAAACAAGATAAGAAAGCATAAGATAGGGTTGGGAAAACATGCTGTGCTACAAAATGAAAAGCTCTATTCTTTTTATTATTATTATTAAATACATATAAGCAGAATTTTTATTTTGCAGTTGGTCAAAATGAAGTTAATTTTGTATATTTAGTTTACAGTAGAGCTGTGAAGGGCTTTTTAATCCTTTGAAATCTGAGCAAATGGGCTTGATTTCTTTCAAAACCCTGGAAAGAAGGTGAAAAGCCACTTAACAACAAAAGGCCAAAACTAGCAATAAATTAGTAAAATAAATATTTTTTTTTAAAAAAAAAAGGAATAAATTACCTGAAAAAAGGGAAGAAAGCGCAAAGGAAAAACAACAAAAAATAACCTAAAGAAGCCGTATGTAAAACACATGTATTATTTTTTGTAACATAATTTTACATATTTTTATAAAAAATATAAATATGGTTTTATGGACATTTTTCCCTAGGTTTATTTTTAGTTTTTTTTGGGGGGGGGGGGGGGATAATATTTAATAATCCTAACTGCATTGTCATTTCCTTGTAACATGTCACTTTTTATTTTATTTTTAAAAAAAAATCTTTCCTGGCTAACTGCCAGGTCATTTCCTTGTCACATGTTACTTTTTTTTCCCATTTTCACTTAATGGGACATTTCTTGTGAAGTTGCCTATTATCTATACTCTCATGTTTGTGAAAGAAATGAAACCAGTTTTCTGAGGTCACAGAGGTTTAACTGCGGACACAAGTGTTAAAGGACAGACTTTGATGTGTAAAAATCCCTTTAATTACTGTACATGAGTAAATCTACTTCATTACTTTCCACCACTGATTGGGACCATTAGATTTGATTAGATTTTAGAGATCTTATCAGAGGTTGATTTGGACACTTTTTGCAGAGAAAGTGCAGACTTGGAGGACCGTATTGGTTGAGTTCACAGTATCTGTGCCAGCTCATCAGCATATGAATGGCCGGCCGTCCCCTTCATGCCATTTCAATGGGCGAAAAAAAGAGGTGTTTCTTTAGTACCTCGGCTAAAGCAGCTGATTCAGGAGCTCAGTTTTGCTCGGTGAAAGTTTCTGCGGGTGTGGAGTCTCTTTAACCGGGTGTGTATACTTTAAATTTTTGATTGCACATTTTGTTGATGCAGAGGAGGAGGGTTTGTTATCAGCTTCAGCGCTGTCAGCGCACAGCCAGTGAGGTAACTCGAGAACAGGTTACAAACAGGTACTGTCGGCTGGGTGACTTCTTCCGAGGAAAGGAAAGAGTTAATCCGAAAGCTGCCAGCCACTCCCAAACCTCCAGCTGCCACCTGGTTTCCCCAGCACCGGGGACGATCCTGGGAATTGTGATTAACCGAACCGCAGGGAGACGATGAAACATTTGCGCTTGTTTGCCTCGTTAAACCCTCTCCCCTCCTGGATGTAGTTCGCTGAATACCGATTACGAAAAGCTGAAGTTTCAGGTAAGTTTCCGGGATGTTGTTTTTGCACCTGTTGCAAGGTGACGAGCCAGTTTGTGAAGGAGAAAGTGGTAGATAAGATTTCCAGTTTCTGTGCGTGTGGCACTAATGGCTGCAGCCTCTCCCAGTATACCCAGTGACTCCACCAAAACACTGTAATTACCAGTTTGTTGTCGAAGTGGGAGGTTTGTTTGAGTTTAATACAGTTAGACAGAGTTCCAACGGTCATGGAAAACTTGGAATAGTCATGGAATTTCACAGTCACATTTTCCAGGCCCGAAAAAGTAATGTTACTAATAAAAATCACGAAAATGTGTTGCATTATGTTGTAATTATAATTAGTAACATAACAGCGATTTAAAAAAAAAACAAACAAAAACAAAACTATTTTTCAAAAAACAATCTTTATGATTTTCTTCTTTTAAAAAAAATGTGATTTCCATAGAAAAATATTTAAAAAGAAATTTCCTCCCAAGAAAACGTGTTTGGAAAGCTTGTTTTCTCTAAAAAATAGTTTTAGCAGTGTTTTCCCCTTTTCTTTCTTATTTTGCAATTTTTTTCTTATTAAACATTTTGGGCTTTTTTGTTAAGAAATAGATTTGGAAGGTGTGTATTAGCAGGGTTTTTTTTCTTTAAAAACTTTCAGTGATTTTTATAGAAGACTTTAAAATTTGGGGACAATATTTTTTTGTTTGTTTTTTCTTACATTTTTTGAAAGGCATGTGTTCTTTTAAAACTCACAAAAGTGACACAATTTATCACAACCAAAAACTTAAAAAACAAAAATTATTGTATGATTTTCACATTGCTGACAGTCCTTGAACACTTTTATGTGGGACACTAAAATTATATTTGAACAGAGTTTGAATTTGATGTATTTAAAAACAGACTGAGCAGAAAAAAAGGATCCTTGAACAGTCATGAAAAAGTTCTTAAATTTAGTCCATGAAAATGTGTGGGAACCCTGATTAGATATATGAATTCCTGCAAACTGGTTTTAATGTCCCCTCGGGGGAAGCATGAATGAGCCCCAGGACTGTAGACGTGCCAGGACCCCTCAAGTGCATTAATTCTCCCCCCACAATGGAGGGCCTTCTCCATGGTGATGTGAGGGGGTCTGGCCTGACTCCCAACAAGCAGGGCTTTAGTACTTTTTAGTGCCAGCTCTGCCATGCAGTCGGCGTGTGTGTGCATATGTAATGTGCAGAACTTGCAATTAGCCCCAAATGTAGGTCACTTAATATCGAGGGTATGCCGGTTGTTCTTTGGTCTCAGTTGGGATATTAAGTTTGGTAAGTGGAAGACAAATCCAGTTGGGACTGGGAAGTTAGTTAGAGATAACTTTGCAGCTTGCAGGAAGACGCATTTGAAAATTCAGGTTTGGCTTTGTTTTAGTGATGGCGGTGTTCGTCTTTTTGTTTTGGTGTGAGTTGAGCTTTTGTTTTTGCTCTTTATGGCACATGATGAATCCTGAACACAACATGTCCAAGAAATCTTCATCACTTAAAGGGACGGTTCATTCCAAAATCAAAAGTGCTGCAGTGCTGTTTCTCAGTCCAGATGGTTTTGGTGCGAGTTGCCGAGTGTTGGAGATATGTGCCGTAAAAGGCTTTTTAACCCTTTGAAACCTGAGGGCTTGATTTCTTTTAAAACCATGGAAAGATGGCGACAAGCAACTTAACAAGAAATGGGCCTCCAAATTAGCAAGAGATTATTGAGGAATTACATGTAAATTACCTGAAAATAAGCAAAAAAAGGAAAAAAAATAGCAAATTAAAATCCAAAACAAGAAAATTACCACGTGAAAAACATGTATTATAGTTTTTTTTTTCTGTAACATAATTTTATGATATATAATTATAAGAAGTCCAAATATAGTTTTATGGACATTTTCCCTCAAATTCTATTCAATGGCAAACATAAAATAGCCAAGAAAACACATTAACAAACACCAGGTATTTCCCAAAAACAGTCATGTTTATGTTACAATTAATATTTGAAAGTTTAACTAGTAACTGATAACAGTTCAGTTTTGTAAAATTGGTCTTACATTTCATTCCAAGTGGCACTAACATAGTCTTAAAAGGTCTTAAATCTAATTTTCCTCTCACTGTAGGAACCCTGGTGCATCAACTGCTCGCTCACGTAGCACCACTGAGCGAGTGATATTGTGATATTTGGATATTTTGGCATTTAAAGGTGAACAGCTGAGACCGCTCTAACATGTTTTAAAAAAACTGGATGAACTAAAGCTCCATGGAGAGCAAGCGTACAGTAATATCCTCTGCTTTGTGAAACATACCAAATCAAATGCCTAAAAACTGCTCTGACAGGTAGTGTGAGGGTGTCGTCAGACTTCGCTTTACATGCCTGCTTGACAGAGCGCACGTCCGTCAGGTGTGTGAGGACAGGTGCATGCAGCTTTCCCCTCCTGGTCAAGATGAGCTTTTCATTTTTACCATTCTTTGGTCATATTGTGTAGCTGGGAACATCAGTGTATTTTGCTATTTGACTGAAAAGCTCACCGGATTGAGATTCATTCTGCCTCAGTTTGAGCTTGCACTAGCAGCCTGTACGTCACACAAGTCTGTGCACATTTTTCATTTGAACTGCATGTTCTGTACACGCCTCATATACGACATGAGGGTAGCGAGTTTGTGCCTCTCGTGCATTATCAGTACATGTGAATTACAGAGCTAAGAATCCAGTTTTCTTAAAAATGATCTGTCACCAGTCCTCAAAGAGTCTACTATTTGGATAAAAAAGATTCTCTCTATTGCATGATTAAAGTGAAAGAAAAGATTTTTAACAACTTTCTTAAGTTGGCAGGTATGACAAACAGCAGGGATACTTAACTTGCTTTGCCCGGGGGGAACTCTTGCAAAATCACAGAAGGCAAGGGGCCAGTTAATAAACAAACATTAACATTTATCAGTTTAAATTAATTACCTGTGCGAATCAATGTTTTTTCATTGTGAATTAGAAAATAGTCCGCAGGCCACTTGGCACCCTGTTGTGGCCAAACTTTCCATTTTTTGTTTTTCGTCTTCTTTTATTTTCAATTGTTTTTGTGTCCCTTTTTCAATATTATGTGTTCCCTCTCTCTAAATTCAAGCGTTTTTTTGGGATCATGTCAAAGCAGAACAGTTTGAGGAGTTTCAGTAGCGGGCTGGATAAGTGCGAACGATTTAGTCTCACTTTCACTGCCCATGACGTTCTGCTGCTCCGTCTGTACCCGGGGTACACTCTGCGCTCCGAGAGTGTGGTGCAAACAATAACCAGACAGTATATATATTCTATTTGTGCTCCCAATGATCAAGCTCTAAAAATATAAAATCAATATGTAGCAGCAGATATTTAATCGTGACGGGCCAACACAAAGAAATTAATGTGCAGGGAACTTTGGAAATTGATCAAAAAGATAAGTCTTTGTTTGGACTGGTAAATACAGTCACAACTTGGAAAACAGGTTAAATTGTTTTTTTTAAACATGCAAAAAGAAATAATAACTAGACTAGTCTAGTTATTACTAGACTAGTCTAGACTAGTCTTTTAATGATTCTGGAAATATCTCCAGAACAGCAGGTGGTGTTATTTTAATTATTTTATTATTTTATTTTATTCTCTAAAAGATCTCTGGGTATTTATTTTTCAGAAAAAAGTGACATTTAACTCTGTGCCTCATATGTAATGGTCATACATGAGAGGTACAAAGTGAGGTTAAGGCAGACTCAAAGAGCACGTTTCAGAAATATGTTTATAAACAATATGATTACAGGATTGTGAACTTGTGCTCACACCCAGCATGCAAAGCAGGACAAGAGAAAGCAGAGAGTCTACATTTTTCTCGACTTTTGCTTCATTACTTGAATCTCCTCTAGACGGTCTCTTAAACACCGTGCAATAATGAGAAGAAGTAACGTAAAGATACACCTTGTCTTTGTCAGGAGTTGCATGAGTCATTGCACAGGAATGCCTTTTGTGTCATTACTATGTGCAAAATGTTTTTGTAAAGTTGTAATGGCGTGCTTGGTTGCAGTGATCCTATCATTTGGTTCAGCCTACATTGAGTAAAGCGGTGCTTTGTTGCAGTTATTAGTGCTGAATATTGATGGAAAAATGTTTTCAATTTGTTTGCATGCAGACTGTTAATGCAGGGTTCCTGCAGATCCTCAAAAAGTCTTAAAAGGCATTGAATTAATTAATCTAAAATTGAGCCCGTAATTGGTATTAAAATGTCTTACAAAAATATTTCAAAAGTCAAATGCTAAGACATAGGAAGTACGATTTTCTGATTTTTAAAAAAAATAAATAAATAGAAGCATCTTTTATTTTAGTTTTTCATTTATTATTATCTTTTTTTTTAATACATATGTAAAATATGCCAAATTCCACCCACATGAACATCACCATAAAGTCATGTTTTATGCTACATTAAATATTTGGGCAAAATTTCTCCCAAAGAAATTGATGTCAGTTTTGATTGTTTTAAAATTGGTCTTAAATTTCATTCTAAGTGGTTGTAAAAAAAAGTCTTAAATCTAACTTGCCTGGGACTATATTAACCCTGTGTTAATGTCTACTTGCACCTGCAACTAACTGTCAAGGTGACACCTTTGCAAAAGATTGGGGTTTCCATTTTCAGTTGCCTCGGAGAGCACTGCAAAAACTTTGATAATTCCCCTCCTACACTGAAAACACTTCACCTACAGCGGCAGAGTGGGAGAAATCTGTCAGAAACAAGCAATATCAGCAGGTTTTGCACGCTGGCATGCAGACTTGGCCTGAAGTGCAAAGATAAGGACGTGATAAGCTGATGGATTCCACATTGAGTTTTTCCGGAGTTATCCTGGATTCTGGGCCATGAGGAGTGTGATGTAAGAGGAGGTGGAGCCACAATGATTCAATAGCTCAACTGTGTGCTTTGTGGCGTGATTTGGGCCCCAATTTGGCTCTCCATTGTTTGATTGGATGAGCGCTAATGTGGTTAAGTAATCAAGCAGATTGCTGCTTCATGCATTGCTGAGGGCAACGAGTTGTCTGCTCTGCGCTCGAGGATGGAAATCATGCTCGGAAACATTGTTCAAGGGTTACATGCAGTTGCTAAAAAGTACTAGTATTTAATGTCCATTTGCTGCTTCCAAGTAAAACAAGCTTAAGACAATCAGTTGCCTATAGCAGACAAAACAGAAAAAAATTGGGATTTTTGGCTGTTTAAAATACCAATTTGGACGATAGCCAATGTTTTTTTGCTGTTGTTGTTTATTTGGTTCTGTTGTTATTTATTCTCCCTTTTGTGCCAGAAAAAAGAAATTTCCATTATAAAAAATAACTGAACTGTTATAAAGTAATTAAGCAGTTCATTACACTACCTTTGTATGAGCACAAATTCAATCATACACATTTGTGAAACAACCTTTAATAATAATGATAATACTACATTTTATTCACAGAGCGCTGTCCAAGACACTTTACAAATAAGTAAAGCAAACTTTAAGACTCAGTGCATTAAAGATTAACACCCCTATTCGACCAAAATTAGCGCGTACATGCAAGTTTTTCAAACACAGGTAAACCTGCTAAATATAGGCGATAGACTGCGTTCCTACTGCCAGTGAACAGAGCGCTGCAGCACACAAGTCTGCCCTTCGGTCAGCTTTTGTGTGTGTGGGGGTTGTTTTGTTGGTGTGTCCATGTAAGGTCACGAACAGGCAGGAAAACATAAACAGCAGCAGGAACAGCAGTCTTTGAAAACTTTTCAGTGGTTTCCTCTTTTTCCATATCTCAGACTTATTCAGTCTCCATCTCAAAGATGGTGCAGACTAATGTGGAATAATGTTTTAGTGCTTCTTAGGAGCAGACAGACAGTAATAAGTGACAGCGCGTCATTATATCTTGACGATTAAGGCGCTTACATTACAGTGTTCACCCAGGTGCTGTACTCGCATCAATACAGATTGGAGATGGAGGTGGTAAATACCCACAACTACTTCAAAGTCATTTGACGCGGGTGTGAATGCCGATCGTACGCATTCCTATTGCATTTATAAGCCAAATGTTAGTGAGTGTTGTCAGGTTTTTTGTGCAGTGGGAATGAGGCTTAAGTTTAATTTTGACTGTGTCTGGTGTTCTGCTGCTCCATCTGTACCCAGAGTATGCTCTGCAATCCGAGAGCAAGTGCAATCAATAACCAAATTATATGTATTCCAACAGTGCTCCAAATGAACGGTCCAGCTCCGAAAATATAAAATCAATTCATGGCGGCAGATGTTTTGATCTTGGTGGGCTGCAACAAATAGATGAACTTGTGGAAAAAAAATCCAAAACAAGAGCAGAATCCTTTCAAGGTTTTTCCAAGTCACATTTGAATGGCAAACTACCCTCTGTCCAGACACGACTGCATTTGAAATGTTTTTGATGTTCCAGGAAGCATCGATTCACCACTGGCACTGTTATCAACAAGCATAAATGTAAACTAAAGCTCACAAGCCTCAAACCTAATTTGAGATTAGCCCTGTCCCCAAAACTGCCACAAAACCAGCCACATGTTGCCATCCCTGCTGTCTGCAAACAATGTTGCCCGTGCAAAAGGAAGTGATGGTGGAACAATTGGCCTTAAAACCAGACTTCCTGTTTCAAGCCTTGTGGGCTTGACAGTTTTAACAACATGATGTCTCATCAGAATAAAAAAGCAGCCTCCCATATTATAGTGGGAAATATTGCTTCCCTTTTTTCCCGTTATTAGCTGAGTGACCTGCAGTTGTAGAGGGTCAGACACTGTAACACTTTACAGCACGTGGATGAAAACGAAGCAGTTTTCAGTGTCTGTCTTGTTCTTTGATATCTTCTCTTGAGTATGACCCTAAACCAAAAGGCGTGCACTCTTTTAAGATAATTGTTTCTATGACGACAGCTCCTTTTTTTATCATGTATGGGCATACAAGCAGGAAATAGGTTACAGTGACCTGCAGAGTTAATGTCGCTCCCTCTATCCAAGTGTCGTCTCTGTCTTGTTTTTGTTATCTGCTTTTGGCTCCACACAGACAGTTGCCCTCTATCCCCCTGCCCTGCACACAGGAATTCATGCATATGAACACACAAACACACTCACCCACCCACACACACACTCTCACCCTCACACAGTCCCTTCCTGCTGCTATTGTAACAGAGCTCACAGTTCTCCTTTCTATTTGGGCTGCAACTGTCACAGCTGCTGCGAGAGGAGGATGTGTGTGTGAGAGTTTCGCCTCTTTCTCTCCCATCACAAGTTGATTTAACGCGAGTTTGATGTCCATTTGTAGACTTGGATTTATGGCTTCTCTCGGTAGGACGATATAAACATGATGGACATGTACGCCAGGGTTTGGCCAAGTCAAGGGGCCAAGCGGGGCTTGACTCTGCCGGTGGCTCCTCAGGTAGGTGATCACGGCAGCATCAAAGCAGCTTTTATTGCTACATTGTAAACTTTAATTGTCTGTGGTCAGCGTGCTTTTGTGATTATATGTTTTGATGAGTTTAGATGACAGTCTTGCTTCCTGCTTCGCGTAAACATACCACCTCTGCATGTTTCCTTTCCTGTGCTTAGTACGATGGCGTAAATAGTGAGCTGAGCGCTGATGCTGAAAAGCTCAGCCGTTGTAAATGCTGGTTTCGATGTGAAATTTGGATGTTTAAGAGCTCTTGTATGTGTTCTTTTGTGTAAAACGGCTTCAGTCTCAAGCTCTTCATTTTCATCTGAAAGTAGCCGTGGGAAAAACTTTGGTATTTATGCATTTAGGTCTGAATTTGGCAGTTGAGTTGAGTATGTTGAGTATTTCAGTCCTGTTTTGGAAAAACTCTGAATAATGATGATGATCATGATTTATATAGCATCTTTAAAAACAAGAGTTTCTAAACAGAAACAAAAAACAGAAACAGGATGCTCAGAAGGCAAGAACACAAGAGTCAAACAGGCCTACCAAACATAAGTGAGATTCACAAGCTGTTTAACCTCTGAAGCCTGAGGGAAATGGTTTGATATCTTTCTTAAACATGGGAAGAAGTCAATGAGCAACTTGGCAAGAACTGCCCATAAATTGCAAGAAATTAGGAAAAGATGAGCAAAAAATAAAATAGATAAAATGAAAATAAAAAAGAGGGGACAATTATTAGAAAATTATCCAAAAAAATAGGCAAAAATACTAAAGATTTTGATTATTTATTATTAAAATTTATGTTATAGGATAAAATAAAAAATATAAAATAAAAATGTGTTTTTTAGCACCTTTTCTTAGGATCTTTTCTTGTTTGCTTTTTTGTTTTACTTTTTTGTTTGCATATTTTCAAATTTAATTTTTTTTGTACTAATTTCTTGCTCATTTTGGGCCATTACGTCTTGAGTAGTAGTACTTGGACTGACATGTTTTCCATATTTATGTTTTAGTGGAATTCCCTTCAAAGTGGCTGCAGTCTGACACATGTTTACATCATGCTTGTTTATCTGTTGGTAAAGTTTTCCTTCCAGTGCATGTGGGCGTTCCAGCGTAGCTATTTCAGGGATCAATGATGCAGCTCTTTCATTTCCTCTGTCTGCTCTGTGGAGCCGTGTTGTGCTGTTAGGAATCAATCTGTTTAGGGGTCAGTTGTCTGGCTGTTCATCATTGATTGCCTCGTGGTTAGATTGAGATCAATAATGAAGCAAAGTCAGCAAAGTGATAACATTGAATGGACCGATAACAAAACCACACAGCTGATCATGAAATCCATAGTGCGGAAACGCTCTCCTCCCCTTATTATATAAGTTTTATTCATGTTAAATCTCCCGAGCTCCTCAGCCAAATTGGTGGATGAAGTTTTCACTTCCTTTCATTAAAGGGTAATTTTTGTATTTTTTCAACCTGGACACTATTCTCCTGTGTTTTAGTGTTTAAATGACAAACAATAATCCAGAAATTAGCAAAAGTGCTACAGCCAGCATCCGCAATTTATGTTTGCACTATCAATTTACGGCCACTAAAAGTGCTTGTTTTTGCCACTGACAGCTCACATTGTTATTCTAAGTGTCTGACAGCGCTATAGAAAGGTTCGCTACAAAGACAGACCTTTCTTTTTAAAGAGAAAGATGATTTTTGTATAACCAGAAACAACTTTGAAATCGCTTTCATCAAATTCACCAGCCTCGAACTGGGTGCATTAAGGGTTAATTTCAATCAAACTAAAGATTGTGATTGTTGGAACAGTGGAAAGACAAAAACCACAACAGCTGTTTTGAGTTGAACTGTTGATTCATTCGATGGTTTTGTATTATACATATACTTTAAATATTGATATATACATATATATGTGTGTGTGTGTGTGTGTGTGTAATCTGTCATTGCAACAACAATACAGTGTTCAAGCAATTTCTTTTTTTAAATTCGTTAAAAAATGCTCTAGAAAGGCGCGGTCAAATGACAGTAAGGCAGGTTGCTGGAAAAAAAAATATGAAAATTTTAACTTTAAATTAGAAAATACTGTGTTTTTGCATTAAAAACAAGAAAAAAAGACTTTAGGGGCACAATTAGGGATCTTATATGGCAACAAGTATCAAGTAAATACAGCTGTCAAATAAATGTAGTATGTTAAAAAGTACAATATTTGCCTCTAAAATGTAGTGGAGTGGAAGTATAATCAGGGTAAATATAGACAGTGCACGCGGGGCGGTTTCACTCGGGCCCATGATGTGAGCAATATATAAAGAATATATAAGGCAGAGGACAAACCCTTGCTAGTAATTCAGATTGCCACCGTAGAGATATGTTTAACAAAAACTCAGACGGAATTGGTGCCATTTACTAAACGTGCCTCTGAAAACCCGACTCGATCATGGTTTTTATGGTAGCAATCTATAACAAAACATGTTATAAAATCTGTGCTTAATTTAAATAAACTATTAAAAAAAAAACTGTTGTATTAATAGAATAATTTCTTTGCAATGATGATTTCTGGCTAATATGTGTTTATGTTAACCAGTGTCAAGTCTAAATTTGATCATGTGACGAGACAAGATTATAGTTACTAGTTTAAGTGCATAAGTAGTAACCAGTGTGCACTGGGGCAATCAAAATAGTGTGCCACAGAGAATAATGTAGATTATCATCAAGATACTCATGTAAGTATCTCTAAATTTTACCAAAGCATAGTGCAGGAGTAAATGTACTCGCAGGCGTCCCTACATGTCTCCTCTTTATAGCACTGCACATTTACCTCAGGGATCAACAGCTGCAGCACACACACACACACACAGGTCTCAGGTCTTGGTAAATATAGACTGTGAGACTCGCTGAGACAAGACGTAGTTAGTGTGTCTTCTGAAGGAGTGTAGTCTCTTTGTGCCATCATGAAGGCGAATGAAAGACTCTGCAGGAGTCTCACGGCGAAGAATAACGGCCTCAGTGGAGCCCAGGTGAGAGAAAAAAAGGAACAACTTGAAGAAAGATCACATTGTTGTTTTTTTAGCGGGGGTCATTTCAAGTGCAACTTTTCATTGCGTCACAGTTTGAGAGGATGACAGAAGCGGCCTTTGTCTTCAGTTTCACTCGTAATTGTCGTAAACAAATTGTTGGTGATGATCAGGTCCATTTTGCATGTTCCTGCCATGCAGAAAGTCAAATCATCTGCTCTTGAAAGTAGAATGACATGTAGGTTTCAGCAGCTTCCCTCTATTAGACAGAAACTGAAAATGCAGTTTGTATCAGAACAATGGAAATTGGTTTTTGTTCATGAAAAGGCGAGACAGTGTTTGACTATAGAGGTGAAATTTAACCAGGTTTTTAGTCCTCTGCACTTAACACGTGGTCAGATGCTCTCATTGGTATGGGAGGGTTTTTTTTGTATTTTTTTAAATCTAGCATTATGTCAACCTTAAAACACACCTCAGACTGGCACCCTTTGTCTTTTTTCGCGGGATGACTAACACAGACATGACCCCTGGACATTGTTTTGATATAAGAGTATTAAACTTCTGTGTGTGGGCGTTTTTGAAAATGAGACTAGAATTAGGTAATGATCATTATTGCAGGAGGAACGCCTCTGTGGTGTGTGTGTGTGTGTGCCTGTGTGTGTTTTTTTTTCAGCTGCGGGCTACTTCCTGTGCTCTGGTGCTCTGTAAGATGCGGAAGGCTGACTTGTTAAGAGCTTTGCTGTAGAGCGCGGTGGGCTGAAAGCTGGTACTTGACTCTTGTTAACACTGCTTTTATCTTGGGAAGTACAAGTACACCAAACACTGTCATTTACAAGCTTGTTTTACTGAAAAAAAGTCTTAACAAAAGCACTCACTAGGGCTGGGAAGTATGGAGAAAGACAAATATGATACTTTTTTTTACCAAATACCTTGATATTGACATCGCAGTGATGGCGAATTGTTCAATTTTATTTCATTTTTATTTGTTCTGCACATGGTGATGATCGACGACCTTGATCAAGATCTAGAGGATTTAATAGAACTTACTGAGCACAAAGTCACATGTCACATTTCGTCTTGTAAATTAATGTATCTAAATGTTAAGTAAACTTAATTAGATATAAAGTAAACACAAATTAAGATTCAAAGTTATATTTACTTAATTTTTTCAGTGTTCCTAGATTTTTCAAAGTAAAATCATCTTCTCAGTTTTGACGGTGTACCAAGACAATATCTGGTGTCATATCACAATATTGATACAATATCACTGCTCCTCATTTTTCTGTAGAACCACCTGTGAATGTACGTCTACATCTGCATCTTTGTGTCTTTTCCTCAGGTGCAGGATGAGAGTCTCCGCTCAGCCGTCTACGTAAACGTAGCACAACTTCGCCAGAGCATCTCCGAGTCTCCTCCCTCGGCTCCTTCGTCCTACTCTCCTTCCTACCTCGACCCGGAGGGATGGGAGGTGCACGTTGACGAAGAAAGTGGACAGGAGTACTACTACCACCCCGCCACTGGGCGCACCACCTGGGACAACCCCTTTCTCGACTCCCCCACGGACCCCGAGCCGCCTTGTTCCCCCTCGCCTCCTCAGTCTCCCGCCCTCTCTCCGTCCACCGCCTCACCCTCTGCGTGGACCTCCGACTGGGAGCAGCTGGTGGATGAGACCAGCGGACGCCCTTACTTCTACAACCCGACGTCTGGGGAGACGTCCTGGGAGCCTCCAGAGCAGCTGAGCCCGTACCCCCCTCTGATGGAGCCCATGAGCGTGCACAGGTTTCACGAGGACGAGCCGGTAAGGACAGCCAGGCTGCTCCACTTAAACTCTCCGGGTCTCCTGTTTTAGCTTCACCCAGGGGAGCGCCGTAAATACAGTCTGCTTTTAATGGAATTAAATCTCCTGCACCTACATAGCAGACAAGAGTCGTTTTCATCAGGGAAGCTCACAGCACCAGCAGTGTCCCCAACATAACTTTAAGACATTTGTCCTCATTTTTAATTGATTTCATGAGTGTCCCAGACAGTCAGGGGGATTCAAGAGACATGTGTTCAAACGCTGCACTTTATAGGAACATCTCCGACAATATTCACACATTAGACGGCTGTTTTTCCTCACAACAGGAGCAACAGGTGACCCCCTTTCCTGCCCCAAAATGACTTTTTTGAGCTAAAAAGACGAATACTTTGAGGCCGTGGAAATGCTGTGGCTCTTTTATCAAAGTCACGGAAAAGTCATTGAGCGCTGCATCTGGGTCACCGAAGGAAATGATTCATCCTGACTTTACTCAGTGAGATGTAGTAACAATTCAACTAAAAAGAAACTGAATTGAGGCAAAAAATCAGGGTCTGTGTCAAAGCTATTGATGGCTACAATGGATTGATTAACCCTTTGAAACTTGGATCGGCATCAGTTTTTTTGTGCTGCGTTCCTTTTCACCAAGTAAAACGTGGAATCAGTCGTTTAATCTATCTCTGGCAAGAAAGCAATTAACCTTTTTCCTTCCTAAATAGTTCCTTAAATGAAGTTTTTAGTTAGTTAAATGTATAGTTACTTTCAAGATGATAGAAAAGGAAAGAAGAGGGACAAAAAATTTTACTAAATATTTGCTTTTGTCTGAAATACTGGGAAGTTTTCCATCATCAGGACTTCAAAAATTATTAACCTTTTGAAACCTGGATCAACACTCTTCTTTTATTGCAATTAGAAACCTGTCACAAGAAATTAAAGTTTTGAAGCCAGCAAATTTGTTTGATTTATTTTGAAAAACATGGGAAATGTCCCACAAATTGCGAGAAATTAGTAGATTTAAGAAAATTACCTTTTTAAAAAAAAGCCGGAGGTAAAAAATCTAATTATCATGATTATACATTTAAAATTAATTTGCAGAATAATTCAAATTTGTCAGCAGATATTTCAGGTCATTTCCATGTAATTTCTTTCTTATTTCTGGATCATTCCCTCTTAAGTTGCTCATTGACTTTTTCCCATGTTTTTAAGAGAAATAAGGCTAGTTTGCCCAAGTTTTAAAGGGTTAAAATCAAACAAAGAGAGCATCAGTCATTGATTAATTTGCACACAGCTCATAGATGTACATGTTTTAATGTTGATTATATTTCCATCCGCAGCCTCCTCTTCCTGAGGAGGACTACCCCTCAGAGGATTACCCAGCTGCTGATCAGCCAGAGGGACACGAGGATCTCCTGGCCACAGGCCCTCCCACCCTCCCTAAAGAGTACACCCTCAGTCATGTGAGCCGGACCCTCATCCCCCGGGCCAACTTGGACCGCAGCACCCCGACTGGCTGGAACCTCAACGTGGAACCGAACGGGACCTGGGTGTTCACCAGCGAGCACTCTCCAGAGCAGGTGACTGATGACAACAGAGGAGGAGGATAAAAAATCTTTAACCTGAAAAACTCTTAAAGGCACCGTTTACACCTGGCTTTAACGTGTGTTTTTGGGGGATCTGACCACGATCTGTCTGTTAACACTTGGCATTAGAATACATCTTAGCCTTTGAGTGATCACTTGTGACCTAATCTTACTTCCCGCTCTATATGCAGAAAAACCCTGAATCATTTCTGTTTGCAGAAAGAAAATGCATCGTTGTTTTTACCCGGAGATAACAAAGCACTTCCTGCATCTACTCTGACGTTAATTACAAGAAGAAGTTTGCTTCTCTCGCTCTGACGTGACAGCGCAAAATTAAAACTACAGATTGTGTGTGAGTCAGTATGAACGTCCTTCCACCGGCACAGAGGACGTCAGCTGAGAAGACGATCCTTTAGCGTGGTTCAGGACACATCACACACTGCTGAAAGACTGTGGCCACATGCAAACCACCTCAGAATGTGGTCTGAGCGATCGGATCTCAAGACCACATTGACGACATGTTGGGTGCGTTCACACCTGCAGTTAGAGCCGCCCACCTGTGATCTGATCAACCCGGACGCACGTTATCAGGTGTAAAGTCGTAGGTTTTTCGGGCCGATGCTGATATTGATTATTATTAGTTAATGAGACTGATATGACATACATTCACAATAAAAACTAAAATCTTTCTGCAAATATTTAGAATTTGGAATATAACAAACTCCAACACAAAGCTTCGTTTAAACGCCTTTAGCAAATGTTTAATCAAAACTGAAACTTTCAACATCATATACAGCAAGTTCCCAGCAACTTTTTTTTATAAAGTCAAGTGAAAATTTAAATTAAAAATGAATTTAAAAATAGCTCTCTGAGTAAGTTTAAAAAAGTAAAAGTTCCTCCCATGCTGACACTCCTTTTGCACTTTTTAATGAATTAGTTTTATCGGTGATCATTAAAATAAAACAGTGATACAGATAATCGTCAAAATGCAAAATATCGGCCCCTATAATTGGCTGGGCCGATAATCTGTCGACGCCTAGTCAACAGGGCTGTAGAGTGATGAATTAAAAAAGACACTGACATAAAGGTGTTTCTGTAAGTTATTTATTACTTATTCAGAGCGCTGCTTTGACACGTTTTGACCCGTTCTGCCCAAACCCGAGATATTTCCCAACGAGCAGAGTTGAACCCATCGGCAGGTGTATTAATCAATAAAAAAGTAACAGTAACCCCAAATTTCATTTTTAATTCTCATATTACATTTGTGTACAAGTTTTCACTTTCCCACAATCGTAACAAATTCCTGCACGTGTAATATTACATATGTTATTACATTTGCAGAAAATTAAGTTCGTAGCCGACAACTGCTATCACGTTTATGGGAAATTTATTACTTTTTTTAGATTATTACATTAAAAGCTGCAGATTTGTTTCTTTTTTACATTCACGGGCTATTATTTTGTTGGTGGATGTTGCAAGCATTAATATATGCGTATAATGTGTAGGAGAAATACTTTTTTACATTCTGAGTTTTTATAGATTCAAGTAATTGTCTTTCAAGCCAGTTGACTGAAGAACTGAAAATATTTAAAAGCTATAAAAGTGCGCTCAGTAGAGAACAGATCTGTGCGAGGCGGCCGCCCGGCCCCCAGGCTGATCGCTGCCATCTCAGACAGTTCTTCTAATTCCAGCAGACAGAAACATCCCAGAGGCTTATGCAAATACATGCCTCATTTATGTTTGACACGCTGCACAGAGCAGGTCATTTTCTCCTGCTAACAGGCATTAAATGTGAAATATAGATATGATATGAGGATGAATGTGTTTTTAATAATTAAAAACATCCACAAATGTGTGATCCATGAAATGTATACCTGTACCTGTAACAGTATTTTTTTTCTATAGGTTACAGCACAACAACACAGAAAATACCAAGAATAAACACAGTGAAAGCAGACAAAAAATGACCTAATCAACAAAATCTGCAAGTCTACTACGTACAGCTGACAGAACCGGATATAAAAACAAAGGAAATTCTCTAATCACCCTTACTGTCAAGATGGTGGCTAAGATAACAAAGAAATTGTGATTTCTAAGTGTCGTCATGTGCCTAACTTTAGTAGATTATAACATACAAGGTACAATCTGCACATAATCATAGTGAGAGCAAACTTTTTTATGGATGTCAGTTAATGAAACATGACGAAGGCCAAAGCATTGCTTGCAACAGACAGTAGGACTTGTTTTTAGCTTAGCTGATTTCCAAAAAACTTTAGGCTGAGAGAAAAGAGGAGTCAGCAGTTAATGATGTAATAAAACAGACAACAAAAAGAGGTTTTTCAAACATTTTGAGATCATCACAACCATGAGAGATCATTGAGCATTAATTCATAATTGTGCAAAATATTAGGCTGATTGGTTCAGTAGTTTGCAAGATAAGCTGCAGACAGATACACACACACAAGACCAACCACACGATGGAGCGGATAACAATTTCTTATTTGAGAATCAAAAGCATATTTAACAAACGTTTTTTTGTTTTTTTTTCGTGTAACAGTGGATTAAGTCCAGAGATGATCGAGGTCAGACCTACTACTATCTGAGAGACGGCTCCAAGTCACAGTGGAACCTGCCGGAGGTAAAAACTCTTCCATACTCTACTTATATGAACAATTTGTGTGATTTTGGACACAAATCCATCCATGAAGTACTTAAAATGTACTCTGGCCTGTTTTAACCCCTTGAAACCTGGGCAAATTGTCTTTATTTTATTTTATTTTATTTTATTTTTTCGAAATCATGAGAAGAAGGCAAGGAGCAACTTAAGAAGACATGGCCCAAAATTGATCAAAAATTAGCAAAATTAAATAAATTAACAAAACATAAGACACAAAGAAAAATTGGAAAGTAAAACCAACAAACAAAAAAAACAAGGAACTGATGAAAAAAGTTAGATAATTCTGTAAAATAAATTTAAATGTGTAAATATGTTAATTAGAAATATAATTTTCTGGACATTTTTCCCTGGTATTTAAAAAATAAATAAATCTAAATCTACTAATGTCTTGCAGTATGCAGGATATGTCATGCCAAGTTACTCATAGCCTTTTTTTTTCATTTTTCACAAGAAATCACACAATTTGCTCGGGGTTCAACTGTTTAAATACTTGTGAAAGGCTTCTGAATGCAGCACAAAGAAACTGATGTCGATTTAGGTTTCAGAGTGTTTAAGTTAAACATCTCGCCTCAGAATTTCAAATTATTAGCATTAAACTAAACTGTCTTTTGTTCCCTCCAGGTCCCTGTAGCTCCAGGTCAGTCCAGGATGGAGAACGGCGTGGAGGCCGACAGCCCGTCGGTCATCAAAAACTGGAGACACTCCATGGGACCTGCGCTGCTCAGCTCAGCCCAGGATGACGGGGTACGCTCATACTTTAACACGCACTCAGACCTGCAGGTACATGCTGTGTCACACATGCAGGGTGTGTCAGCCGGCTTACACAGAAAGCTGCAGTCAGGCAGAAGTAGTGAGGGTGAGACTCTGTTCAACAGCCGACACTCCCAGCTTTTTAAACCCTTATTTAGCAAGGCAAATCAGCTGCAGGGCGTTCGTATTTACAGTGGCAGCTTGAGGACAGAGCTGGCGGGGGGGGGGGGGGAGGGGAGGGCTGCAATTGTACACAAACACTTAAATAAGGGCTTTTTCCCACAGAGCAGCCAAGAGTTCAGCACCCTGCTCAAGGGCACGACAGCGGTTGCATTTATGTGTTTCTGGCTCAGCATCACGTTTAACAAAAAAAATGTGATCTAATCTCTCAATAATGTTTTTAAATGTTGCTCCTGGCTGTGGTTAAAGCTGACAGGTATAAGCTGTAAATTCATGGCCAAAAGTATGTGGACATCTAAAGAACTTTTAAAAATATGTACATTTGGGTAAATCTTTTCCAAAACAATAGGCTTTAATCTGCTGCTATGACTGCCTCTGCTCCTCTGGGAAGGTTTTCCAACAAATTTTGGAACCTGGTCCCAGGGATTAGCTTTTATTATCAAACATTAAGGGAGTCTTTATTGTCGCTCCAGCTGTGAAAAGAACGAAATTAAGTACTCAGGTCTCTGTGATCAGTAAATAAAAACATTATAATACATAAAAACAAAGAGTTTTAAGTAAATAAATAGAGCAGTGCGGTATGTAAACGGTAAAAATAATAAAATCTTAAAAACCGAGAAATATTTAGTGCTTTGAGGAATATAAGATTAATATAATATCATATAAAATCGTGACTTTTTATAACATTAGACACTTTAACACAACCACAGAGAAATACAGTAAGAATAAAACAAAATAAACTGAATAAACAAAGTAAAAGAAAAGAGGCTTAATGTGTCAGAAATGTTGTTACACAACTCTCTTCTCTACTGTATTAAGAGATTTTCTTTTTTTTTTTACAATCACAAACACACAAAAAAATGTATTTCTGGTGATTTTAGTCTTAATCCTAAAATCTCCTTTACTCGTTCTTCAGAGGTTCGTCCCGACTCACAGGAGAAACACGTCCGACTACAGCAGCGACAGCTCCAGTACGGGAAACTCTCCAGAGACGCAGCATAACGTGAGTGTGTGTCCTGGTGGTTCAGTCTGCTGACACTTGTTGCTCTCTGATAACTCAACACTAAAAAAAAAAGTCAGTCAGCAGTTAAGCACAGTGAGCTGCCTCGTATCTGAAAGGTGTTTTGTGTCTCTCTCTGAAGGCTTTTGGGTTTAGACCCTGGAGAAACCCCTATTATCTGACCTCCAGGTGGCTGCGCTACAACGTGGGTTGTTATTTTGATTGTTCACCTGAGCTCAGCACATAGATAGCAGCGTCTATCTATGGTGAGCGAAAGGTGACTGTAGATCAATTTAAGGAGCATTTGTTGTCCTTGAACAGCAGCGTTTTTTATTCCCTGCATCAAAGTGCATGAATTTCCGTCACTGAGATGCATGTTACAGACAAATTACCTGATAAACCTGCTTGTATTTCCTTTTTCATCTTTACCTGATCAGGTTTGGGATTGAAGTTCATGTCCTGCTGTATTCAGGTGTTATTTCACTAAACACTGCAGATTTTCTGCAGATCTTTTCCAGTACACACACAGATTTTTGGTTTATAAACAGACAGTGAACAGCCAAAAACAGCAGCTAAAGAGAAAAGAGAAAACTAATGATATGCATCCACACATTATGTATGATTTATGCCGTCAGAAAAATTTTTAATCTTGTAACAAAACTCTGACAAATGCTCAAATCCCACAATTCACCAAATAATCAAAATATTTAAAATATTTGAAGTCTTGGTTTTAACTTCCCCTCTTCATGTGGAAATCCTCTATTCTACAAATCTTAATGTGGATGGATAAATGAATCTTTGACTTTTTCAGGATATTTGGCATCTAAGGCTTTCATCATTGTGCGCAGATGTAATCTAAGTATGGCTTTAAATGCTGGTACACATAATCTGCATGCATGGCTTTATTAAAGTTTGTGTTCTGCAAAGAGTTTTGTGTACATCATATCATCACATAACTTGACATTTACACATAAGCCTCATAATTACAAAATAATTCAAAAATTTAAAAAAATGTTTGGATCTTTTACATTTTCAGGTGCAGAACTTGGAGAAAGCGGGAATTCTCAACAAAACAAAAGTGTGTGAGAACGGCAAGAAAGTAAGGTAAGCTAAAACTTATCTTTGAAAACACTCTCATGTTTCAGTTTTTGGGCGTGTTTGGAGTCATGTGTCAACCCAAAGCGCTCTGTTTTTTTTTTTCTGTGTTACTGATGGTTATTTTCCCCATTTTCAGGAAAAACTGGGCCCAGACGTGGACGGTTCTCCACGGAGGAGTGCTGACGTTCCACAAAGACCCAAAGTCTGCAGCGACGGGGGCCTCGGTACGATCTAATAGATGGACTTGGATGTTTGTATGTAGAGGGAAAGTGCTCATCCTGCGTTAATAAGAAGTTCTGACACCTGAATGCTGCACACCTGCTCCTGTTGCATTCTGCACATTTCTTCAGAGGGTTGTGATGATGTTAAAGGTTACACACAGAATTAATCATTGACTTTTCTCTTTTTTTTCTATTGTCATGAAGTTTCAATACATAACCTTCACATAGTCTGCACTTTGGCGTCATGTTTTATACCTTAAGGGACCAAATGAAACATTATACTGCAGCATGGTGCAGGAGGTTGCGTCACCTGCATGTGGAGTGACAGCACAGACAAGCCTTCGGGTTACAAGCTGTTGGGGACAGTCACGGCTTTTGTTCTTGGAATGCGGCGCCGTCAGTTTCGTAAACAGCTGTATGTTTTGGGGTTTTTTTCTCCACGCAGAACAAGACCAATCAGATTGTTCCAGAGGTCACGGTGGACCTGCGAGGAGCGACGATTGGCTGGGCCTCGAAGGACAAATCCAGCAAAAAGAATGTTTTAGAGGTGTGTGTGTGTGTGTGTCATTCGGTGGGTGTTTTATCTTTAGCAAATAACATGCGTGCTTGCATTTTTTGATAGTTTGGATATTTTTTGAAAAGGGGTTGTATGAGCATATTCAGTGTTTTATCTACAGTAGATAACAGACGTCCCCAGTTTTTTGCATATTCTGTTGCACTCTGGTCCCGGTCGCGTGGATCACAGACAAAGCTCTCACTCTAAATCAGCAGTTGCATACTGTAATGATTACTCGACAGCCTTAAAGTCCGTGTAAAGTAAAAGTGAAAATGTGCTTTGTCACCACAGAGACATATGTTATTCACCACCCAGCCAAATTTGAATAACTAAAAACATCACCAAGTATGCAAAATAAGCTTTAAAATCATGGAAAAATATGCAGTTTTCTCTGCTCTGAGACACAGACTTTAAAGGTCAACCCTTTTTTTGCCCCTGCAGTGTTTTTATGCTTCTTAACTAAAACACAATCTCGTGTATTTATATCAAATATTAAGATAAATGTTGCAAGTTAAAAGTTAAATGAGACGATCTGGGAATTATCTAACTGTGATTGACGTAATTATTGTCTCATCTTTTTCTCTCCTCCAGTTAAAAGGGAAGAACGGCATGGAGTTCCTGATACAGTACGATACAGAAAGCATCATCACCGACTGGCACAAAGTCTTAGTGGACACCATACGACAGCTGGTAAGTCCTTTCATCAACCGTAAGTGATTCGTGAAAATTATCCACATTAAACTGCAAAAAATCTCCAGCTTATTGAGTCACTGAATGATAGAAACAGTTAAAAAGAATGGTTTGGTAAAATATGCTTGTTTGCTTTATAGAATGAGAAAAAAAATATATATAAATATTTTAGAAAATACTTAAGGTGAATTGTTGACATTGCCCAAAACTGTTTATAAAAATGCTATTTTATTTCTTCATTTTGACAAATTACACTAATTAATATTGTCTAAGTCATGTTTAATTGCGCATCTGATTGTCTGACTCACTTTGTGCTCATCAGGAGTACCAGGACCATCACTCAGAGGAGGAGGACGGAGACTTATACGAGAAGATTGCCACCACGGAGCGAGATGAAAAGTCTGGAGGCGGCATAGACAGGCGGAGATGTAAGTTTAAAAAAACTGTTTTCCTTGTTTTACTTTGGCACGAATGATGTCATCATTACGACCCAGTTTGGTATATCAGACCTCACTGAGAGCTATAATAAATTATTGTCTGATTTGAAAAAAAAAAAAAAAATTTCAGCCTCCAGACCGAGTGTCACACACTCATCCAGCAATGCAGGAGACAACGATCAGAAGAGGGTTCGAACTAAACTGATGAAGTTCCTCATGAAACGTCCCACGCTGCAGTCTGTGAAGGAGAAAGGATACATCCGAGGTTTACATGAATGTTTTATTGAACTTTTTTACACCTCAACATTGTCACCTATGGTTATCAAATGACTTACCATATATATATATATATATATATATAAAAACAATAAACTACTAAATACAAAAAATACAGAAATAAAAAGAAATCAGTAATTCTAACATAAAACAAAAAAACCCCCAAACAAACAAAAAGAAAGGATACATCAGGGTAATCTCAGCAACATAAAGTAGTGCATTTCAGTCTGACAGACTTTGAACACATTTACGGTTTGCAGTTTTATCTCAGATCTTTAATGTGACGCAAGAGGAAATAACTACACAAACAACAACAAAACAACACAAAATAACTAAAAACATTAAACAGAGGAAGAAAGAAATAATAAAGAAAAACTGCAATATCAGCTGAGATACAGTAGTATAAAGGTGACGTATGATGAAGTGTTCAGTACTACAGGAAACCAAGACGCACTTTATGTTGTATTAGAGTCACAAATAACTCAACACATCACATTTACAACCACAAACCTGTTAAGTACATTTAAATTTAGTTGACTGAAGACTGATTTACATGTCTCTATAAAATTACTGTTATTTTTTATTCATATCAGTGATAGATAACACAGCCAGTGCAGTCCTATTACTGTAGATATAATACACATTGTGTGTATTTTCTGTTATTCTGTATATTGCATGGAGTGTATTTAATGACTGATCATTCATTTCCCACAGCAAATATTATATATTACCGGGGCTGGGCTTGATATCGATATTATCTCAGTGTTATAATAAGCAACTCGATATCATCTTAGATTTTGGATATCGTAATGCTGTCATGTTTTGTGTTTTCCTGGTTTTAAAAGGCTGCGTTACAGTAAAGTGATATAATTTCCTGAACTCATAACAGACTGTTCTAGCTGTCTTTAGTCATTATATCCAAGTTAATGATGATTACATACATTTTATTTATAGAGCGCTTTTCAGGGAACTGAAAGATGCTTTACATACTAAAAAAAAGGATCAAAGAATACAGATAAAATACAAGAATACAAAAAAAACATAATAAGATACATGGCATAGAAATACAGCACGAAAATTAAAAATTAAAGGCATATATGTAAATAACCCCAACATCTGCATTTCTGTCTATATTTTCTTTGATTTATGCTATATTTTTCTAATGTAACAAGTACATTTTCTCATCAGCAGTGATTAATATTCATTCTGCCTTCTTATTTTTATTATTATTGTTTTCGACTTGATGATAAAACTACAGTACATCTGTTACTACTACTGATACTACTAATTCCACTACTGCTTTTACTACTACCAACAGTAATAATAATGTTCTTCTGTCCTGTAGACAATGTGTTTGGTTGCCATCTGGCCACATTATGTGCACAAGAGAGGACCACTGTTCCTAGTTTTGTGGAGAAATGTGTGAAAGCAGTGGAAAAGAGAGGTAATCCTTGATTTGATCATTTTCTAAATCATATTGAAGTCAATTTGCCGTGTGTACTTAAGAAGTTGACTTACTACTGATGTCTGGATTTACAGGTTTAGACATCGATGGGCTCTACAGAGTGAGCGGCAACCTCGCTGTCATTCAGAAACTTCGCTTCAAGGCCGATCACGGTAAAGTTTACATGTTTTTAACTCAAAAATTCAGTCAATGGCTCCACTGCAGAGAGAGCAGAGGATTCATGGGGCACTGTATGAGGGTCTGCGGTGTCTGACTGCCCACAGCAGCGCCCCCTGCTGTGCTCTAACTGGCTGTGCACCTGTTGTGTTGAAACAGAGGAGCTGGACCTCGAGGACGGACAGTGGGAGGACGTTCATGTCATCACCGGAGCGCTGAAGTTGTTTTTCCGAGAGCTTCCCGAGCCGCTTTTCCCATACAGCCACTTTAATAAGTTCATCACCGCCATCAGTGAGCACACTTTTTAAATCCATAAATACAACTTGAACACAGAATGACACCAAGAAAACCTTGGTGTTTTGGGCCAAATATGTAAATCAGTTTTAATGATGGTAGATGATCATTATATTTATAACTTATTTACAACATTTGTCTTTTTTTTTTCTAGGAATTCCAGATTACAACACAAAACTGTCCTGCATGTATGAGCTGGTCAGATCACTTCCTCCTGCAAATCATGACACCATGAAACTCCTTTTTGGGCATTTACGCAGGTATTTTAAAAATGTTTTTTTAATTTTATCCTTTGTGTATTTCCGTCAAAGTGTTTGATACAGAGCCCCTAAAATTCCAAAAGGTAATATATAAATATGTATATATATATATATATATATATGTATTAATCTTGTGGAAATAATTGTTTATCTTGTGTGCACAAGTTAATAACTTGTTCCCAAAAAAAAAAATGTTCCCAAAGAAAATAACTTACTCCTACAAAAATAATAACTTATTCCCTAAATATAATAACTTATTATTACAAGATAATAATGCATTACTACAAGGTGATAACGTATTCCCACAAGATATAACTTGTTGTCAAAAAATAATGGCTTATTCCCAAAAGTTATTTACTTATTACTACCAAATAACAGCTTTTTTTCCACAAGAAAATAATGTGTTTCCACGAGATAATAACGTTATTTCCACAAAATAATAATTATTCCCACAAGATACAAATTTGTCGCTGCAGGATGTACTCCCAAAAGAAGTTTCCACAAGAAAAGAACTTGTGTGCACAAGATTTTTTTAAAAAAAAAATCACCTTTCAGGAGTTTGGGGGCTTCGTAGTTTAAGGTTTCTTAAGTAGATAAATAGAAGCTGATGCAAGAGTATCACTAAATTTCTGTTTTAAAAAACAGGAATTGTGACTCCTCCCACCATGTGTTTCCTCTGACAGGGTCATTGAGTATGGAGAGGACAATCGCATGACTGTGCAGAATGTGGCGATTGTATTCGGCCCGACTCTTCTTCGGCCAGAGACGGAGTCGTCCAACATCACCATGCACATGGTGTTTCAGAACCAGATCGTGGAGTTCATCCTGAACGAATACGAGCGCATGTTCTAAATGTGGTCGCGAGCCTCCAGTGCGGACTCTGGGCAAACGTCTAAATGTGCTATTTGAAGTGCTAGAGTTACATTTTTTTGCACGCGCACAAACAGCTTCAGTTCAACATCTCAAAACTCCTCTTGTTGAATAAAAAGGGCTCTTCAGATTTGTCTTTGCTCAGAATATTTGAGGTTTTAAAAATGAGATAAAAAGGGATCTTCAAATGGTCTTTGCTGAGAGTATTTGAAGCACTTTTTAACCGCCGTTTCGTCCAGATTTGCTCCGTAGGAGGCTGACACTGGTAGAACTTTCTTTGGCAGTATTTTAGCCGCACAGGTGTAAACAGGTGTGGTTTGGTTCCCATTGTCTGAGCTCTTGAGCTTATTTTTTTGGGTGGAAGAAGGACTGTGTCAGATTTCTCAAAGGCTCAAACTGTCTTAATCTCACGAGTCACTTTCTGGACATTTTTTAACGTTTGTTTTTATTTTCGGCTTATCTAAATCGCAGTGATAAGTCAAACCTGGACGGACGCATTAACGCTCTCACAGAAATGATCAATTACTGCTTCCATCTTTATTTTAGAACAGCTGAATGGCATTTTTAAATATTGTTTTGGATTTGAAGTTACAGAGTATCACAAATGGCAATAACTGAGACTGTATTCTAATATTGTGTCATTTTTACCCATGAATTTTATTGTAATATAGAAATGTATAAAAAGAAATATTAATACCAATATCCTGCTGTGAAATAGATGGTGACATAGAATTCTTGTGCAACCCATAGATTATTTCCACTGAATAAAAAATGCCATTTTTCAATCATGCTGTACTTGAAGAAACTGTATAATAACACCATAGAAATATAAACTAGTGCTAATTTGTTTTTTTGACAGTAAAATCAGTCTGACCATGAAAGAAAAAAATGGTTTCTAGAAGAGATGTATGACTTGTAAATAGAAATAGAAGGCATATTTATGCTAAAAGTTGTTGAAAATGCACAAGTTATTCCATAATAAAAATAACTTTGTAAAAAAAAAAAAAAATACAACTGTTTTTTTATTCTTGTCAAAAAAGACATGAAAATGTGTCCAAAACCAATAACATTCATAACTACCTGGTGTCATTTTGAAATTGAGAGATGCTTAAAGAAGATCAACAGATCTCCAAAAATGTGCATAAATAATTACAAGTAAAAGTACTCATTATACTGATTTACACTGAATTGCCCCTTTTAGAGTTTTTTTTATGAATGTTATATTATTGTTTTACCATTGTATAGGTTTATATGTTAGAATACTTTATTCTTACACATTGTGAAGGCGATGCATTTAGTACCATAATGTACTTACAAGGATATAAATCACATTTTACAAACCTGTTTAATACATTATCTCCACTTAATTCTCTGCTATATACACTTAATTTGAGTGTAAAACGACATTTTATTGTACTCAGGTTTTACACACTCATACTTTTTCTTTTAGTTATTTATTTGCTTTTTTTTATCCCTTTATTTCTCCATGCTTGATGGTTATATATTTTTGTCACTTTTTAAAAACCTGGTTCAGAATGATAAATTAACTAAAACTTTAACTTCATACTGAATTAAAGCACAATCACTTGCACAAGTACTAGTTGAGTAGCTATACAAAGTTTACTTCCAATATTAATCATTTGTATAATTCATATGAATTACCTCTATTAAATGTTTTTAAGTTTAACTTACTGATCAGGATCATTTCAAATTAAGTTTTAGGTCTTATTTTACTTATTAGTTTATTTATTAACATATAGTTTATATTTTTTCACATTATTAATTTATTTACTAATGTATATTTTGTATTTTCAAACATCTAAATTGTATTTTCCAAATGTATATATTTATACAAATCTCTTCTGCAACAAATTTATTTATATTTTTTTCTAACATATTTTTGTATTTATTTTAATTTTTTATTGGTACTTATAGATTGTGTTTTCCAGATCTACGTATTTATACATGTATCTTCTAAAAGTAGTTATATATATATATATATGTATATATACACACATACACATATTTGTATTCACATTTTTTTATTGTGTAAAGTCTGAGGTAAATCTGTGTAGTCGGTCGGAACCATTTGAAGGTTGGGACGCTCTTCCGGAAGCTGTCAGCTGTGAACACCGCATCAACTGCAATGAGTTTTGAGTGGCCCTGGCAGTATAATTTCCCCCCCGTTTTTCACGTGAGTCAACTTTTTCTGAACCAGATTTAGACCATTAAAAAGCTCAGCTTATTAGCCTCCATTGTTTATTTGTTATTGAGCTCTACGTGTGTTGATTTGCGAGCTAACATCATGTTAGCCGGCGGCTAACTGGCTAATCGAAACAAACTGCTAGGGAAGTGGGTTTATTTTTCACCTGCCGGCTCTCTAAAGTTCGTGTAACAGCTCCATTTGTGACTCATTAAAGCTCAACGGCATTTAAATATTTAAACATATCAGCATGAGGTTAAATTATGCGGGTGTGAGCAGGTTTAGGGAGTTCGCTTAGCTGTTAGCTCCAGCTAACTGTTTTGATAGCCAACACTGATTTAAATGTCAGCGACCAAAACATTAATGTGACACTGACAGCACTGAAGAAATATTTATACCTTTTACTTAAATAAAAGTATTAATACTACACTATGAAAGTACTCTACTACAAGTAAAAGTCCTGCATTTAACCCTTTGAAACCTGCGGAAATAAGCTTGATGTCATTCAAAAAACTGACCCAAATATTTGCTAAAAAATAAGTAAAAAGTGCAAGAAAATTATCTAAAAATGTTTATTTAATAAAGGAAAAAAATATGAAAACGAAAAAGAATGATAAACACAGAAATTACCCAGAAAAGTGCTAAATATGGATGATAACAATTAATTGATGATTTAATCCGTCGTTGAGAAGTTATTCAAACATGTGAAAATTAAGCGATTAATCAATAGGTTATGAAATGCTGTCAAAATATTGCAATATGTTGTTTTTTAGCTCTGACTAAGGCAAAAAATCATTTGGTAGTGTTTGAAATAAGACAAGTTTTTATGCATTTTTTTTTTTCAAGTAACGATTAATCAATCATTAATTTTACCGATTAATGAAGGAAACTGCTTACAATTTGCAACCTTAGTGCTTAAAATTTGTAATTATTACATATCATAATTTTAAATATTTAGTTATGAGAATAATATTTTTTTTCCCCCAGAAATTTTTCCCTAGCTTTTTGAAAATAATTATATATATATGTGATTTTTTTTGCAATTTGTATATTTGTTTTTAACCAGGTTTTCTTTTTCCCATGTTTTGAACAAGATTTCATCAATTTTCTCAATGTTCAAAGGAATAAATACTTGTGAAAGTTATTTGAAAGCAGGACAAGGAAAGTGATGTCGTTCCAGGTTTCAAAGACAGTTTTATCAGATTCTGTGACCAGTTCGGCAAGGGACTGTTTGTTATTTATGAGAGAGGAGGGGGTGGTGCGAAACGGTGGAGACAATTTAAAAAAAAAGAAAGGAAAATGAAAAGGTCACACACTACAGCCAACCCCTTTCCCTATAAATAAAGGCCAGGTCCTAATTTAAGATGTAAAATGCCACGCTAGTTAGATTTTTTTTTTTCCTTTATTAGAACAGGACAGCTTTAGAAAATTCAACCCATTGCTGGAAACAAAATTTAAAAAGACCTAAAATCAAATAAACTCTAAAAAGCATACAACAAGAACAAGCGTACTTGCTATCCTCAGACACGGGCCTAAATGTTAAGTTGATTATATTTTAATGGCACATTTGTCTCTTTATTTATCCAACACATTTACAGACGGACTGAATCTTGTCTGTTTGCCGTGCCGTCGCCTTGTTTGCCTTGTGTTGATATCTTTGCTCGTCTCTCTGTGGACAGGCTACAGCCCAATGTTGACACGAGACAGAAGCAGCTGGCGGCCTGGTGTTCCCTGGCTCTGTCGTACTGCCGGCATCACAAACTCTACACCCTGGACGTCATGGAGGCTCAGGAGAGCCCCGTATTCAACAACAAGAAGATAGAACGTATCCTGACCAGCATTTTACGACACATTACACAGCTTGACTCGAAGATCCAAAAATACCAGTTTAAAATCAGTACGATCTGTCATGGTTGCATAGGTTTAATTTGAAGGGTTTATCACAGGCTGTCTTCTTTATTGGGACATAAAATTACACTTTACACATATGATTGTTATTATTGTTGACACACTTCGGGATGGGTTTTAATGTTTTTTAGTACAACACCACCTCAGTGTTTGCTCTGAAATAAATCTGATTTCACTTTATTTTGTGTTTTTTTTCTCTCCTTTATTTTGTTTAATCTTGATTTTGATGCTTTTTTAAAAATTGTTCAATCATGAATTAGACAGACAAAAATGGTGAATCAGCAGATTGCTCTTTCAACAAATTTTCTTATTTGCACATTTATGTGCTGACAGCAAGGAATTCGAGCTAGCATCAGGAGATTGACTGTACATTTGTTACTTTTTGTCTTTGGTTGCCCTTAACTGAACTCCAGGAAAACTGTCAATGGAAGCAATTCAAGTTGTGTTTGAGGAATTGAGGAAAAAAGGTAAACTTTGTTCTGGTGTCTGCACAGTGTTGAGATTAAGAAAACTTATCTAATTGTCTCACTTTGTTTCAGCAGTTATAAACATTTTTTAATCAGCGTGTCGTCTGATCTCAGGGAACCTCGAATGGTTGGACAAAAACAAGTCTCGGTGTTTAGTCATGTGGAGACGACCGGAGGAATGGGGCAAGTTAATATACCAGTGGGTGAGTCATCAAACTTCAGACACTTGCTGTTCTGTCTGTACGTTTTTAAACATGTTCACAGCTGAGGAAGGAGAAATGGAAAGAAGAAAATGTTCTTTCAAAGCAATAAATAAGAAGTCAATTTGAAAACAGTGTAAACTGCAGCTAAATTTGTACTGAAGAATGCAGATTTCATGTATTTGTGTAACCAGATTTTTAATCTGCTTTTCACATGTGTACGAGTTAAAGGACAAAGATTTAACACAGGCAGACTATTGCTGAGACATCAGCAATGATGATATAATAACACAGAGATAACATTCTTTAGCAATAACATTTATTACACTAAACCCAAATTTTTACACAGTGAAGTTACCAGATGAATGAACTGTCTTAGTCACGAGAACAGCAAGCAATGTCCAAATTATGTCCCTTTCCCCAAATCTCATGCCTTGAAAATACATTTATTGAGGTGTCAAGGGGCTGAATCCAAGCTGCAGCTGACATTTGCTCAACTTGTTTTGTCTGATAACTTAAACTTTTGAAACCTGAGAAAATTGGTTTGGATTTCTTTTGAAAAGATGGCTAAAACGGCGACAAGAAAATGACCTAAAAAATCTTTTAAAACAGAGAAAGAAAGAGATGAAGACATTGTTAGAAGTTCATAATAATTTAAAAAATAGGGAAAAATGTCCAACTATATTTATTATAATTATTCTTCTTCTTCTTATTATTATTATTATTAAGTATTTTTGTCGATCTTTGTCGATCTATCTGTTTTTTGTTTTTTTTTAAGTTCAGGGATGTGTCCTGTAAGTAATAGCTTCTCCCCGTGTTTTTGAAAGAAATCAAGCCAGAATTCTTAGGTTTTAAAGGGTTAAGATCCAGATGTCCTATCACAAAAATCAATCCAGTTAAAACATCAAGTGAAAAACAACTGGGAACTGAAAAGTTATCATAAAAATGTGTCTTTTAACTGGATAAAAAGTCAGTTTATGACAGCGTCTTACAGACAACCACAACCCTGACGCATATGCTAAAGAGATATGACGCCTCTGTATAACATTGGTCTGCTTGTTGTTGTTTTTTTTAACATTTTAATGCAAACAAAAAATATGTTATCTTTAAATTAATAAAAAAGTCCAATTAAAATGAGCTTAAACAGATATCAAACAAACAAATAAGTTTCAATTACAAACCATTTGCAAAAATCTCAGGAGAAACACTACAGTGCCCAAATGTTTCAGGAAATGACTTAACCTTTTTAAAAATTCAACCGTATATTTGTGGGGCATTTTTTAAAGATTTATGCTTTCATAGGGGCTGAGGAACTCAGTGAGTGTTAAGAGATGGTTTAAGGTCTTTTCATGGGATTTGTTGACGATAACTAGATTGTAAAATAGTGGCAGTTTTATGCTCCAACAGTCACAACTTTGAAAGAAGTCCCAGCTGGGTGAATTATCACGATCAGTGTTCCTCGTGTCTGATGAAGACTTCAAGTTTGTCAAAACGTTATTAAAGTCTCTATTAATAACCGTGTGCTCTAGATCTCATCTCAGCGGTATGAAAAATAACTTTTAACACCCTCTTTTCTACCAAACTTTTTCTCAGTAAATGGATTCGGTCTCTGGCTGTCAGAGGAAAACTGTTGTTATTAATTCTGACGATAGAGTGATCGTTATTCTGCTCTCTTACATTTCAGGTTTCCAAAAACGGGATGGTCAACTCTGTGTTTACACTTTATGAGCTGTCCAACGGTGATGACACAGAAGGGGAAGGTATGGTAACATTATTATGTTCACGTGAATCAGCATCAATACATTTTATTTCAGGAGGATAAATTAAAGTACTGAAATGTAATTAAACAAAGTATTTTCTTGGAGTTCATAATGTAAAATGTGTCAAAACTTTGCTGAACCTTTAAAAGGCTGGGTTGCACTATCAAAGATGTATTTTTAAACCTGATTAAAATATTGCTTAAGTTTGAATCATGTTGCAAAGAAACTTTAAAACTAGTTTAAAATCAAGAAAAAATGTAAGTTACACTAAACATCAATTTATGCTAAACCTGAATTAGCATCAACCCCCTATTGTTAGAGCCTACTTATGAGCTCCCTACAGCATGAAAATTTTGTTATTTGTGTATTTTGATTTCGGTAAGCAAGCATATCCATATTTCTCATGTAATTGAATTACTTAATTTTGGTTTGCATCTATAAACTTGAATTTATGAAGCAAAGATTCGTTTTTTGTTGTGCAACAGAGCGCTGCTTAATTTTAAACCTGAATTTACTACATTTTTTTATTGTTGTTATTTTTCTTCTTTTAATTGCCTTAGTAAAAAAAAGCCCTATTTGAGTTTTTATTATATTTTATTTTGTTTTATTTTATGAATTGTAATCTGTCTCCGCAGAGTTCCACGGTTTAGAAGAGTGGATGCTGCTGCGCTCGTTGCAGGCGTTGCAAACAGACGGCAAAGCGGAGATCATCACCATGGACGACGGAAAGGGCGTGAAATTCTTCTGAAACGGTGCTGGAATCACACACACACTGTCTGGGAGCCCTCATACTTTTACCTCACAGGCAAAAATTTTAAGATTTAGCCATTTAAGGCTACACGGGGTGCACCTCAATGCCCGGCCCGGAGGATACCGCTCCTGAAAATGTTGTTGCCTTTTGGTTTGTTCAAAGCCTTTTCTTATCGGAAGAGAAAATATCATTTCTGAGTGTTTGAGGAAAAAGAGCATTTTAGGTGACACCGCGTTTAAAGTAGTCACAGGTAACATTCGTTGCCATTTAAACATGCAATGGGCCTTTCAGGGGACTATAACTATCATGAGTTCTCATGGGGAATATCTCTCCCCAAAAGCTGTAACTTTACTCTTTCTTCAATGTAAATACGACTAGTTTTATCCCAATTTTTCTCCCTGTTAACAAATTTCCTTGATGTAATTAGCTCTGGACCTTTTCGCTCAGCTGTTCCAATCAGACATCCCAAAGAAATCCCACAACGCAACACCAGGGGGACTTTTTATTTTGAGAGGAGATGCTTCCAGAAGAGGAACCCCGCAGAGACCGGGACCACCAATCCCTGCTCGACTCAGCTGAGTGTATTAATAGTGGACTTCATGTACAGACGGCCGTCATCCTATTATTGTGCAGTAGCTACTGTGACACTCCTGTTATACTCTCTCTGTCTATATTCAACTTTCTTTTTTTCATATCCCGTAGGACAAATAAATTAGAAATTTGCTACATTTGCTTCCTTTTTGTTTCTTTGTGGTCAATTTGTGTCTCTCTGAGTGGATTCTGTGTCTTTTTGGTTGTTTTGTGTGTCTGCTGTCATTTTCTCTCTCTTTTTGTTTGTGTTGTGTCCCTTTGTTGTCATTTTGTCTATACTCGTGGTCATTTTATATGGTTTTTTTGTTTTTGTTTTGTGTCTCTTTAAGGTAATGTTTTATCTTTTATTTTCTGTCATCTTGTAGCTCATTGCGGTCATTTTGCGTCTCTTAGTAGTCATTTTGTGTCTTTGAGATTATTTTGTGTTTTTTCTTGTCCTTTGCTGTATCTTTGTCATCAAATTGTGATGCTGAGATCATTTTTTATCTATTTTTTGGTCATTTTGCATCTCTTCGTAGTTATTTTATGTCTCTTTGAGATGATTTTGTCTTTTTTTTAACTATATGTCTCAGTTGTCATTTTATGTCTTGTGGTAGTTTTGCGTCTGTGATCATGTGTCTTCTGTAATGTTGTGTCTTTTTTGGTCATTTTCCATCTCTTCATCGTCACTTTACATTTTTTTCAGGTAATTTTGTGTCTCTTTCTTGTCATTATGCTTCTTTCTACGGTCATTTTGTGTCTCTCTTTTCTCGTTATGCTTCTTTATATGCTTATTTTGTGTCTCTTTTTTGTTCTTTCATGTGTTGTTATAATTTTGTGTCCTTTTGTAGTCATTTTATATCTCAGGATCATTTTGTGACTTTTTTTGGTTGTTTGGCCTCTTCTTGTAGTTTGACTCTTTGCTTCCTTTTTGTTTATCTAAAACATCTTCCATTGTGTGTAAAACATAAATGATAATGTCAGGAGTGCCCCGCAGTGTGCAGACGTGCAGAGCCGTGCTCTTTTTTTCTGCCTGCAGCTGAACTGAATGGATGGTCCACTCACATCATGTGCTGTGTGTTCCTGCCCGTGAGGATGATACAGCTCCAGGGAATCCTGTGTGTGTTTTCTGATAACAGCCAGTGTGTGTGTGTGTGTACTTGTACTTGTAGGACAGGTGGGGCTCAGTGTGGCCTTGGCTGATAAAGGTGTCCTGTTGCAGCAGCAGCAGCTCTCCGTGGTGTGGCTCCCCCTGCAGGTCAGGCTCACACACTGCACATCCTCCCCCTTCGGCTGCATATCTCTCTCATTCATGTTTATCAAGTGACGACAGATGTGAGAAGCCTGTAGTGAAATGACTCATGGGTTGTATCTTAATTCACAGAAACCAGAGAAGCTGTGTTCGTCAGTGAGGGACTAATTAGAGGAGAAGACATTCTGTTCTGCTGTTTTCTGTGAAGTCAACAGTGTCAGGCACCTGTCCACCTAATTAATGCACAAGACAAGTGAATAGGTCCGCTCCGAAACACTGACTGCCTTATGCCAGTTTTATACCAAACGACTTTTCAAGAGATTTCAGCGTTGCGTATTAATTTGTAGTTTTTTTTTTATTCTGGTCGTTCTGCAGCTCCTTGTAGTCATTTTTGTCTTCTTTAGGGCATTTTGCACCTCTGTTTTTTTGTGTCTCTATAGTAATTTTAAGTCTTTTTGGGGGGTTGGTTTGCACCTTGTAGTAATTTTTGTCTTTAGGTTGTTTTTTGTCTCTCTTTGTAGTGGTTCTGAGTCTTCTTGGAGTTTTTGTGGCTCTTTGTCATCATTTTGTTTCTTTGGGGGTCATTTTGCATCTCTTTGCAGTCCTTTTGTGTTTTTGGAGTGATCTAGTCTTTGTTAAGTTGTTTCACATCTTTTTGCAGTCATCTTGCCTTACTGAGGTGTGTGTGAGCCTGTATCTGGTAGGCCCGTTTAGTTCAATCAGCCATTTGTGTCTCCAACGTCATGAAAGTTGTACCTCATTTGGCGCGCACTGACATGATTTTGATTGTGTTGTCTAAACTGCTCGTTAAACTCAGGCCGAGCTGTGTTTTTCCCACATCATTTTCTTGGCTGATGCAAACACTGAAGTTCAACGACGTGAACATCAACAGCCAACAGCTGCTTTTTCTGCAGCATCAAACGAGAAGCAGCAAACCAGACAGACAATACACTCGCAGGGGACTCTGAAAGAACAAGTGCACTGTGAAAATGGAGGAGGAAATGGTTTTGTTAGTTGTGAAACAAGACTACGTGTTTAATTTGGCGTGTATCTGATCCACCAACCAGCGTTTATTTTGGCGAGAAATCTTAAATTTCGAAACGGTTCACCTCTCATTCCAACGGTCTCCTCCCACCAAAATAGCGCAGTGAACCAACGGAGGCTGGTAGCGAGTTGAGGCGACGAAATCTAAAATATGAAGTTTGTACACAGACACAATTTATTTTTTTCCGGATTATTTTAAAGCCGAATTGATAAGAACACTAGAACACATATGACACCTTTTATTTCGTGTATCTGGAGTAAATGCTTTTGCGGACATGTAAGGAATTTTTAGAATGCAATATTTCTTCAAGGGAGTTTGGCGTAACATTTTACACTATGCGCAGGATGGGACGTAATCTCAATAGCAATCTACTTTTGGAAATAATGACCCCGAAAAATCACCAGTCTTTGCAAAATCGTATAGTTTGTGACTGAAAGCTCACATTACACGTGGGAGGGTTAAGAATTTTCTCCTCTTGTGTTTGGTCAGCATTATGCAACTCGCAATAGAGCCCCGAATTTAAAGAAATCCCACACATTTTTTTGGACACGAATTGCGCATAAAATGAAAAGTTATACATTCTAATTAAATGATGATGTTTTAAAGGACACCAGTTTGCAAACACTGCTTAAATCCTCCTTTAATTACTCCCCCTGGATAGTCCCATTAGCGCGTCAAAGCTCCGAGGGGCGGAGTTGGGAGCGCGCACTCGGAGCGCACAGGACGCACAGCCCTCCGGAGCTCTTGTTGATATAGCCAGCGCCGTCCTTTCACTGGAGGTTATGGCTGAGGAGTTTGCGAAGAGAAGAGAGGAGGACAACTCGGATTATTTGATAGGAGCTATGTTTTAATCTGCTTTTAAGTGCGCAATGCGTTACTGTGAATTGACTTTACGCAACGGCTGTTATGAGTAAGTACATTTTTCCCACTTTTCTGTGCGTTTTCTAGAATATATATTTTCTAAGGTAGACTGTAGCTACAGGTAATGGCAGGTTAGGTGTTATTAATAGGCATGTTTACTGTTGTCTTGTTGGGTATGTGAACACACCTGTTATTTTGTGCTCAGCCTTTGTTTAAAGCCACTGACATCATGGAAAAGTAACTCGGAACTTAATGTAACGGTGTTCTATTGTCCTGATGCCATCTCCACATGCAGGCTTTAAATCGAGAAGGCGCTGAACCTGCTACAATGTCGCACGCACAGGTTGAGATCCCAGGACGCGGTTTCCCAGGCCTCTCTGTGGATATGACCGACGATTGCTTGTCCCGTGTCCCCTCCATGCTGAGAACGCACGGCTTGGGCGCACGGAGAAATTCATACGGGCTGCAGAAAATCAGCATGGACATTGATTCGCCTCTTTACAGTGGCGTTCTCTCCAAAGCTTTGTCCTGGTCGGCTGAGAATATCCTCACACTGACCGAGTCCAGAGCAGAGGATGAGAAAACCGACGACTCTCCGCAGTCGCCGTCTCCTGTCTCCAGCCCGGGCACCAGCTCCAATACGCCCCCCAGCAGCCAGGAGCAGGGGAACTGGGATCCAGTCCCAAGATCCAGCCCTCAGGACGTCAGCTCGGAGTCTGAAAATGAACTTCAGAATAATAAACAGCGCAAATCTTTGTCTCGCATCACCTTTGACACTCAGTGGGAGCAGGAGGAGAAAGAGGACGTGGAGACCAAAGCGGTGGCGACTTCACCTGATGGAAGATACCTGAAATTCAACATAGAGATCGGAAGGGGGTCTTTCAAGACGGTCTATAAAGGACTGGACACAGAGACAACAGTGGAGGTGGCCTGGTGCGAGCTACAGGTAAGATGGCTGTTTTTATATTTCACTGTAGAACAAAGTGTTAAAGGGACAGTTAACAGACCTTGTTGGAACTATTTTCTGCCTACCAAACTACACCTGCCAACCATATCACCTCACAGAAGGATCCGTGCATCTATTCATGGATGAAGTTTGTGCTTGTGACAACATGAGTTAAAATGCATTTACTTCAGATGTCCGAGCTTGGAGCTGGGAATGAAGAAACACCCAAGTTGATCGCGTTACAGTACAATGTGGAAAGCACAGATGTTGTAAGCAATACCAGTTCAAGCCAGATTGGCCGGTTTGCAGCACCAGTTGATGAAAACAAATTATGTTGTATTTTGCATTTACAAACAACTGTTTTAATGAGACACAAATAAGACAGAAGTGCGAATAAACACCCTATTACTACATATTTCACTGCTGTTGGTGTGGAGAGCGGCCATATTGGATTTTTAGGTCAGGGTTGGTGAGTTTCTTGTGACTTTCTGAGCTGGAAATCCAAATTTAGGAACCGTTTAAGTTTGAATTTCTGAGTGGGAACTCAGGACCCCGACTTCAGTGCAAGTGGGCTGCTCTGGAAGGATTAATGGCTGAGCTGTAACGTTGGTTAGCTCATTGGTGGTAGACAGCAAGCATTAGATGCACACTTCCTTCTACGCCGTGACACGGTTGGCAGGTGTATTTAAGTAAAAAGAAAATAGTTGCGACATCAAATCTCTCACAGCAAGTTGTGTGGATTATCTTGAGCAACTGGGTCGTGTCTTAAAAAAAGGCATTGCTGTTAAGTTTTTCTAATGTATAATTTTGGCGCTTTGAGCACCACAAGCTAAGTGCCATCTAGTTTCACTATGTTGGAGAAGAGACATCTCCAACACACAGCAGCACACACCAAAGCAATCTAGATTGATCAATGGCACGACAGATAAGAGGACAAATAAGATTTTTTTGGTTTTGGGCTGAACTGTCCCTTTAAATTGCTAATTTGAGCAGAAAAGTCTGTATTCAGGAGTTGATCAGCACACATTTAATACATTCTATCTGTTATTTAAGCAGCTGGAGGATTAGTCTCAATGAGTCTGTTCATATTCAAACACTGATACCCTCTACACTTTAGCTGCATTGGCTTTTAGGCCACTGTTTACACAGCATACACTGCAGTATATCTTCCTCTCTCTTCCCCCAGCAACAAACCTACTTTCCCTACTTTCCTGCTCCACTCGGCTCACCAGAGTTGATGTGAAGCAGCTAATCTACTGATTATTATTCCTTGTTGACCTTGAGTCTGGCTGTGTCAGGCCCTGTTCGTGGTAACCCCGGTCATCCTGTCAGCAGTCAGCTCCGACTGAACCACTCTGCCCGGCTCGCCATGATCCCCTCTAATCTCTGTTTTCATTAACAACCGGTGACACCCAGGCTCGCTCTCTGGACGCCTCACGTGAAAACTTAGAGAAAAGCACTCAAAATCAGTATTTGTGTGCTCCAGTTGTGAGTTGAATTGTTTCCATCCTGCGAGGCGAGAGATCTGGCAGATAATGCGTGGCTCACGTGTAGCATGTAAACATCAGTGTGTGCAGCCTGGTGACAACATATAGAGATATCAGTGCATTTTTTGTTTGGCATGCGGCCACCAAACAGCCTGGGTAGCAGCTGCCACTTGCCTTGCTTACATGGTTTGATAGCACAGCGGAGGATTTAAAGACTTAAGATTTAAGTCCACCCTCAACATTTGTTGGTGTGTGTGTGTGACGTGCATCGGTATCAGTATCTGGCACCCACGTGAGCCTTCTTAGGTGTGAATTTGTGCCCTCTAAACCCACTGACTTTGGACTACATTGGCAACAATCTCTTTTATTTGAAGTTTATTTTAAGACACATGAAAGTTAATAAAAGTCAAACAGAGGCCGTCTTTGTCTTTAAAGGGATAGTTGGGGTTTTTTTTAAGTTGGTTTGTATGGGGTACTTATTCATAGTCAGTGTATTACATACAGTAGATGTCTGTCGGGACGCCCCCAGCTTAGTAATGCAACACTGTGGATGGGGCCAGCAACAAAATATATTTAAACGACCAAAAATAAAATCAATGTCTGTTCAATGGTACACTGTATAAAGAGTATTTTCCCTTTCTTACCTTTCTGTCAGACAGGGAGGCCATTAATGTCTTCAGTTTCCCATCTATGCTCTTGTTAAAACCACCAGACTCTATTGAAAAAAACAGTAATTTATGCTCATTGAACACAAGAACTGCTGGTCTACCACTGCATCATTCTGTAAGTTAGTTTGTGTTGTTGTGTAACTTTGGTGTACCCGAACTAACCCTTTAAAATGCCTGGATCGACATCAGTTTTCGTGTGCTGCATTCAGATGCCTTTCTCCAGCATTTACTGAAACCTGAGAAAATTAGTTGAATTTCTTTCAGAAGCACAGGAAGAAACGTAATGAGTAATGTGTCAAGAATGCAAAAAAAAAGTAAAAGGCAACAAAGAAATTATATGAAAATTAGTTGGAGGGATTATTTAATATAATTTTTTAAAAAATCAAGTGAGAAATTACAAAAAACTATATTCCTAATTTTAAAAAAAATGCATTCAACATTGCTTCATATATCAAATATTTCTTATTTGTTTTTATCAATTTATTCATTTATTTAACAAGGACCAAATGCATGATACATTGCTTCATATATAAAATATTTCTTATTTATTTTAATCTATGTACTTGTTTATTTAACAAGGACCAAATGCATGATACATTGCTTCATATATAAAATACAAAGTAGATGCAATGCTTGCAGGTTTAAAACCAAGGCTAATTTGCAACCCCTGTCCGTGGTTAGACTTTTAGAATTAAAACAGAAAGTGTAGAATTATTGAGCTTGGAACTTGGAATAATACAATACAATAATACAAAACAACATATTCAATAAATACAGGCCAAGACAAAGTAAAAGTGGAGACCAAAAGAAGAATGGGGATTGAAAAACCCTCTTAATAATGTGTTTAAAATTATGTTACAGAAAAACTAAAAAATACATATATTTTCTTGGTTTTTTATGTATATATTTTTTTACTTTTCATCCTTTAAAAAAAATGTTTTCAGGTAATTTTCTTGTAGCTTTTTTATAATTTCTTGACAATATTTAGGGCCATTTTTATTAAGTTGCTCTCTTCCATGTTTTTGAGAGAAATCAAGCCAATTTCCTCAAAGGGTTAAACTCTGAAGTCACACAACTGCAAAAACAAACTAACTGATTGAGACCAGCAGCTCCTGTGTTACACAACATTAAATCACATTTTTTTACTCAGTGGAGTTTGGCTTTGAAGAGAAATCACTGCCTGACTTTGAAGTAAAGTGGTGAAAATACTCTCTAAATACCAAACACTTAAACTGATACTGATTTTGTTTTAGGTGGTAAATTACATTTTACTGTTGGACCCCATTCACAGCAATACATTAAATAACTTCCATATCAAAATCCAGTCTATTTTTCCAAAATTGGGGTGTTACGACTGACATCTACTGTTAGCAACATATTGTCTATGGATAAGTACCCCATACAACTCCACTTAAAAAAATCAGCACTATCCCTTTAAGCTCTGCAGGAAGTATTGGTGCAACAGACAGTCTGGGATTATGCGGGGAGAAGGAGTGCCCTCAAGCTCCAGCACCAGCAGGTTGGGACTTCTGCCTCAAGAGCCCACCTGTCAGTTCACACAACAGGTGTCTGTTTGGGGAAGCTAGAACGAGAGGCGCAGATGTCCCTTCACCTGACAACTGTTTCGCACCCTCGAGTCAAACACAAGCTCATTTATATTTGTGGTGTGACTTTTAAAGCAACTTTTTGTGCACCACATTGTGTTCCAGCTCTTTGGACGCGAGCCACGTTGGAAACAAGCATGCCATTTCATCTCTTTACTCGAGACATGAGCCCAGTTAAGCTCCCTAATCGCCCCTAATAAGCTTAAAGGTGGCCATTGTTGATATGGTTACTGTTGTGATAAGTTAACCTCAAAGCCGCAGCCGCATTTCTTGACTAAAAATCACCACCCGTCCTCCCCGTGTGGTGTTGCCCCCCGATTGCTTTAACGAACACAAAAGCTGGCTGTTGGTGGCTAAACACAATCACCTCTGTAATGTTGACGGAGCAGCAGCCGGAGGTGCGTCATTACAAGTCAGGTAGAAATGCCTTAAGCTGTTTTAACTATGTGTTACAGAGCCTGAGCTGTAATCTGCAGGACGTTCAGATCAGCTGTTCACAATGTGAAAAGGGGGTTCAGACATCTGCTTTACCTGATTCACACTTATACAGATCATCATTTGAATTAGTCATTTCTTTCTGAGACACTCAAGTGTGTCCTCACATGTGCAGCAGTATTTTGTTGTTACAGTGAACACAGGTCTGTCTGGGCGGTGTCCACGGGAACCTTTTTTTGTGCTCGCAAACAAAAGGTTACATTGCATTTAGATTCTTTTATGACACACAACACCAAACAAAGTCAGTCAGGACAGTTTAAAATACAACACAGGGCTCACGTCACTGCTCATGAACTCTGCCAACTAATATTCAGACGATTATACGATATAAAAGTAAGCACTTGCTGGATTTAGAGCTTCCTTAAGCTTATGATAAATATGTTTAGACAGATTTACCTCAGGCATACACACACGAAGGAAATGAAATATATATAACACAAAATTAGGGCTGTCAGCGTTAACGTGTTAACCACAATACGATTTAAGTCTGTACGAAATTGCTGTTTGACATTCCTGTCTTCAAGAGGCTGTACCAGGCTGAGTTTTAGAGCTAGAGGGATGATACTGGTACATGAAACTAGGAGACCTGAGGAATACGCTTGTCCGCTTCTCAGTAAAACAGCATTTTACAGCGGTCCATTGACCTCTGACCTCCAGATGACTCCCTTTTACAGATATGCCTAATTATTTATGTTACATGCAGGTTCTTCTTGTCATTTGATTCTTAATCAAGAAATCTGGTAAGAATTGCTTTATTTTGTCAATATGGATCTAATAAGTGTTTAGAAATGCAACATAATGCAGTTGAAAATGTGATTAAAAAATGCAATTAATTGCGATAAACTATTGCGTCAAATCAGCTAATCAATTATCAGAACAGTTGGCAATTAATAAAAAAGCTCACAACAAGCTGATTAATCACTGCAGCTCTACGTCACTAATAAATTGTTTTCCATATCCTATGCATGTTGCTGTGGGTTTAGAGATATTTCTAAAAGATGCAAGGCAAAATAAAAAACCTTCCCGTGTGGCAGCTACCTAGCAACCCTTCCCCCCACAGACTCACAGGTGACTCAGGTGCCATATAGGCAACATAAACTGGGCTTTGTGGAAACATAGAGGTGATAAATAATCAATGAGCTATTGTATGGTCTTCTCCCACTTCCATTCAGTCAGCATCGGGGCAAAAAGAGTTAACAACCTACTGTATCTGCTGCTGTATGTGCTGCTTCGCAAACAACTGCAATAAATATGAAATGCTGAATCATGAAGCACGACTAACCGTGAATGCGACGCTGCAGTGAGCTACTTAGTAACTGATATGAACGAGTGCATCGGAGCGTATATCCTTTTTGGTGTGCCCCATTTAAAGGACACCGGTTGCACAATACCTGATCTTATTCAAGGGCAACCTGCTGCTAGTTTCCTCCAGGCACTTTTATACTCTGATGTTTCATTTTTAACTCCAAACCAACACCCATTCTTTAATCATGCTCTGTTTAAACAGCTTCACCGTGCTCTACTTCACCACAGCCCACCTGTATTTTCAGCTCCATCAGTTTTTATAAGGGCCATGCTGCTGCAAGATCGGCTTGAGTGCATTTAAAAATACTGCAGAGCCCACCGCCAATTAGCCAATTCCTCGGATGCATAAATGTGGACTGAGAGACAAGTTTCTGCTGATTAGGACATACCAAGTTTAAAAGTTAATGCACGCACCTTTTTTGGAGGATTTATTGGTTTAGGAGAACTCTTTTTGTAGTGACTTTTTACTGGAACACATAAAACTCTTGTGCTTATATGGGCTCGAGGTATTATCAGGCCCAAACCAACATAAACCTGCAGTTTTTTTTATTGATTTCTTGTTGATTTGTTTAGGGTCATTTCGTGTAAAGTTCCTCTTTATATGTTTTTTTTTAAAGAAATAGAGAGATTTTGCTCAGGTTTAAAAGGATTAAAGCCTCAAAAAGTTTCACATAATAGATGACTTGACTTTTAATCTTGATTTTGTTCTATAACTTGAAATTCAGTCTTTTTGAAGACCTCAGTTTGGGCTTTGTGATCTTTTGATGGGCATTTTTTCACTATTTCCTGACATTTTATAGACGAAAAAACAGTTGAGTCAAAGAAAAATGGAAAAAAAATTACATAATTTAAAATAAAATGAATTGTTGGTTTCAGCTCAAGTATTTGTTTAAAAGTCTGAAGGAAACAGAGTTATCTAAGGACAGAGGGAAGGAGGAGGAGGTGTGATGGTGGAAGATTTGCATCACCCTGCTGTAGTAAGAGTTGGACCCAGTACTGTGAAAGTGGGCTCGCTGTGTAGAAAGAGCTGGAAGCTGCACTGTTTACACATTAGCTCACAGTGTTAAACCTCATATAAAAATATCAGATTAAATTAAAGCTGTAAAACCTCATTAACGTGTGGTGACTCCGGCCTGCACAGTGTGAGTTATAAAAGTTAAACAACAAAGCATAAATCTAATTTTTCTGTGTCCAGGTCTTTATACAAGCCTGGCTGTGTAACCTTTATCTGAATGTGGCTAGTGTTCGGTGACATAACACAAGCTGTGGGCTTCCTATCAGCTCCACTGTGGCCAACATCAACAGAGCCTTTCCTCGGAGGGCCCACGGTGCAGCGAGATCCAGCTTATCAGGGCCTGGCAATGTTCTCGGAGGAGAGAGTGAAGGAGGCCCACAACGATAGCCTACATTCACACACGGCAGCGCGTCACTTTGACGTGAGGCCTGTTTGTTTGTTTGCTTTAGCTCCGCGAGGGGGAAGGTCGCACAGTGTCACCTTATAAAACTTGTACTGTACTGAATGTGCACTCATTTGGTGATTGGTGTTCAAGATACAGCTTGTCTGTATCATACCGTATGCCCTCAGGCTAGATAACAGTGTCTCATTGGCAGCTGTTGATAGTGTGTTAGTGTCTTATTTAGGGTGGATACGGTAACAAGCTGGTCTCAGAAGCCTGTTTGTACGTTTCTGTGCAAAACAAAGTTGCCCGTAGGTGTGAGGGTGAGCGTGGATGTGTTTTTCTCTGTCTTAGCCCTGTGAGAAACTGGTGGCTGCACCCTGCCTCTCTCCTAATCCATGCTGGAGGGGCTGCACCCTGTTCAGTGACCCGAAACAGGATAAGAGGGTTGAGAAAATAGATGGGTGGATGGTAGAAACTTGTCTGATGCTCTAAGAGCTTAAAGGGGAAACTTTGGGATTTTTCAACCCAGACCTATAGTACAGCAGGTTGACATGGCTTTGAATAATATTGTGATATTTTAAGGCTATATCGTGATACACAATATTTACCTCAATATTTTTAAATGTCCTTTAATTTAATGTTAACTACTAGTAGCTACTGTCATATAATACATTTAAATACACTATTGCTATAACAACACTTAATGAAATATGGTTACAGGGAAGTTAAAGTAATTTTGATGAAATTTTTTATTTCAAGTATTGTTATAATTAAATAAATCAAAGCAGAGCCCATGGTGCTTAGACTTGAATGTAGCTGTAACTGTAACTGGATGAGATGGAAACAAGCCAACAGCTCTCCAGTCGCACTGGTTCTCCGTGGTCACAAAATTTGACTAAATAGTCCCGATTGGAAGTGTTCACGGCACTCTTGATGAGTTTTGCGCAACAGAAATGCTATTTTTTGACAGAAAAAGTGTCGACACTGTTGACTCTGCAGGTGCACTTCCTTTCATGTCATGCACCTGCAGAGTTTTGGTATGTTTGTCATTTTTTGTTGCGCAAATTGCGACAAATTCATCCTGATCTTATTAGTCTGCATTTTCTGTCCATATAAAATGATTAAGATTTATTTTTTGTGAACGACAGATCCTTACAACAATCTAAGTATCAAAAGTAATCAGATGTAGGTCACATTTTGTGTGTTTTATGACTTATTATTCCATTTATGAGTAGGAAAATATTAATACACTAATGCAGTTACAATAGCTTCTGTAATTTAGAAAGTTAAACGTGATATTTACCGTAGATAAGCCAACATTCAGCCGGGCAGGCTGCAAGACATGCTGCACAAACACAGTAATCTGACTTTCTGTTTGTTTTTCTGTTATGTTAAAAGCTTCAACAAACATCCAGAATATTCTATGAAGTCATAACAGAGAAAGCTGAAAGATATTACTGACTGAAAATGATCATAAGCTTCATCCGCTGCCCATCATCTTCTTTTCATGTGTCTGCAGTACAAAGCTTCTGAGCATGTTTCACTCTGCCAGCCACAGACTGGGAACACTTAGTGGAAAAAACGGATTATGAACTGGTTCCCCGTGTGCCAGATGTAATGACTGAGCTATTGTACTTTTACGAACACAAGTGTGCTGCTGGCGAAGCTTCTGTCTCTGCTGAGTCGCTGCTTTTATTGGGATCCCTGTGTACTGTGGATCGATTCTTCATGTGAGAGATTTCAGAAAGTGGTCCAAAAGTTTCTCCAGCTTCCAGTAATAGTATTCTGGTGACCCATCTATTATACAATCGCTGACTCTGCTTCATGTGGAAAGCTTGTTTCTTGACACCGGGCTTATTCTTTTAGGATGACATCAATATGCATCCCTCGAGAAGAAACTTTTGTGCTTCCCCTTTTGATCTGTGTTTTAGTGGAGCATAAATACTGTGTCTTTAACATATTGTGTCCTGGATACTCTTCTTTACTTGCACTTGTTCTCAGATTAGCTTTTAACAGTGTTTATTAATGCATGTCAAATCTATTCTTCATAAATATAAATCCTAACACACTGAAAGGCATATTTCGGATATTTGGAGGGGGGTCATATGAATTAGTATTGTTCACACTGTGGATTTTAATCAGCACAACCCCAGTTTGGAGAAGCAGGCAGTGCTGCTGTGGACAGGGTCAGCAGCAAAGCATATTTTGTCCGCCTAGAAAAATCAATAACTGTGTAAGTGTATGCTATATTGAGAGCATTTTTACTGCTTTACCATGAAGCTGTTAATGGTGTCAGTTCCCCATCTATGCTCTCGTCAAAGCCACCAGAGTCCATCAGCAAATTAATTAAAATTAACCATCTTAGCTCGCCAAATGCGGGAGCTGTAGGTCTACCGCTGCATAGATCAATGAGTTTTTGTTTTTGTGTGACTTTGTTGAATCCAAACAGACCCTTTTAAACACCCAATACTCTTCTATCATGAAAATTAGCGCATGTATGCAGGTTTTTTTAAACACAAAAAAACCCTTAAAAAAGGTAACAGACTCCTTTTCAATTGCTGGTAGACCAATGCTGTGTACACAACTCTGCAGCTGATGAGTGTGCTTTTCTGTGTGTGTGTGTGTGTGTGTGTGTTTTGTTTTTTTTTTTCCTGGTGTGTGATGTTCAGTGTCACAGACAGGCTGGAAAAAAAAGGTTAGGAAACAGTAGAAATCAGCATGAATGCTGGTGAAAATGTTACTATGGTTACTTCTTTTTATATATCTCACTTATTCAGTCTCTCAAATTCGAAGCAGACGAAGTTTTGACAAATGTTCGAGAGCTGCTTGGGCAGAGACGGACGTATTTTGTGGTGGCCCTACACTGCATGGTGCCAGCAAAGAGGCTAAAAGTGGCACATCCACCCATGTGTTGTATTTTCATTTGGAGTTGATAAATTTGCGTGACCACTACTAAGTCATTTGACTCGAGAGTGAATGCTGATTGTAACTTTTGCTATTAAAGACAAAAAAATTGATTTTAGCAGATGTTGGTGGGTTTTATGTGCAGTTGGAAAGGAGTGTACGGCACACAATAACAACGACTAATCGAGGCAGCAGTAGACCAACAGCTCTTATGTTCAGTGATGTTAAATCACTGTTTTATATTATATTTATATCATATTATATATAATATCAGTACGTTGCTTAGTTTCCATGACCTGCTAACTGACATATACTGTATGATATGTATCGACTATGGTTAAGTCCCTCATACAACTGCACCTGAAAAGATACAAAATGTCCCTTTAAAGTAATACTTACATCCGCAAAATGACCATTTCTATATCAGTTACTCACCACTTGTTACCTCGAATTTGTGAGGAAATGTAATTGCTCCGTTTCACGCCTTTTTCTGACAGGTCAGTTTAACATTTAACAGTTAACATTAGATTTAAAACCCAAACATATTCTGTTTACAATGATGTAAAACAAAAACAGCAAATCCACAGATTGTTTGAATATGATTTAAATGATTAACTGTGATCAAAACAGTTGTCATTTGATTTTGTGTTGATGAATTCATCCAGTGATTGAAGACCACCATGCTTCTCTCACGTTTGTCAACGGGTCTCAGTCCAGTATCGTAAAGTGTATTGGAAAAAACATTATCATTTGTACACTTTGGAAAAATGTCTTGTTTCCGCTGTGTTTTCAGTATTGACAGTGTGTGACTGTGCAGCCGTTCCTTTAGAGGAAAACATGTGGTCACCCCGCAGTTTGGGCCCTGGAGAGGCCCCGGAGTCCTGCTTCCTAAACAAACCTCAAGTTTTAATAGCTGTTGGGGCTCTGAGGCCATAGTTGGTAAGGGAAAAGACTGCCCCTCGGGGTCACCTCTGGTCATTTCTGAACTGACCATGTGTGTCAGAGCGTGCAGGACGGAGGTGTCGGGGGTGTAAATGTGCTCTTAAGTTGCCATGTGAGTCCTGGGATGAATCGGCTTTTGGTGTACAGTAATGGCTCTACCTGTTTGGGGGTCCGGCACGTTGCAGTGCCCATCAACAAACACGGTAATGTGTTTTCTCAGTCAACAGAAAATGTGTGTACCCTTGAACTGTGCTGTCTCAAGCTCACTTTAGCTCTCAAAATATCCGTCATTTTGACTCTTTATTGGACGGAACTGTGTGGCCGGTCGAGGATTCATAAATCTTTCATCTTGTTGCCTTCCTGTGACAAGGGCACCGCTTGCATACCATCACTTCGTAAACTGTATCCGGTGCTGGTTGCCAGTGGCACTTGATAGCACATCCTTGTTTGTCAGTGTAACCTTATGCTGCTGCTGCTGCACCCTTCCTGCAGCCCGAGTGGAGTACAAATAACCTAGTTACCAAGCACACAACATGTTTCAAAAAAACATCTACGCAAAACAAATCTTTTCTGATTATGACGGGAACAAAAGAATGCTGCAATTTCCAAATATTTGGAATTTCAAGTGATATTTGAGGATTTTTCCCAGCTTTGTAAAAAGCAATTTTAAAAAGACAAAACTGCCCTGAGATGAAAGCACCGTCTGTGTTTACTCTCTGTTCCTGTGCCTCGGGTCATAACAACCTCAAAAGGTTTTGCCCTCTCCTCCTGGTCATATCTCTGTCAAATCGCACTTCCCAGCAAAGCTTAGTGTATATTGTTCAGTTTGGAAATCCAGATGTGTGGAGCTTTCTGCTTCAGGACAGATCAGACAGTGACAGCTTTGTTGTTATCTGTAGAGAAATATACTTGATCTTTTTTACACCAGTGGCTCTCAAACTGGGGGTCAACATCAGGCAGCAACCTCTGAGGCTGAAAAATGAATGCAGAAGTGTCAACAACTGCAGTACCTCTAATGGCCACTTGAGGCTGGCTCCAAAAACAAATCAATCCTCAGCGACCTCCATATTCACCGCAGAAATGAACACGTTTACAGCCTGGTACAAAAAATAATTTTTGGTTTCTTTAGCATATTTCAACACTCGAGAACTGAACAGGGGGTGAATTCACAAGTTACATTTTAGTAAGGCTTAAAATTAACCTCTTGTCCAAATATGGTCACCTCTGGCTCCAAAAAACCAAGATGGCGACCTCCAAACTGCTGAACTCGATGCTCAAAATGAAGTCCACAAACCAATGAGTGACGTCACTGTAACTTTGTCTGCTGTTTTGTACAGTCTAATCAGTCTACAGTCTAGTCTGCAACTAACATTTGTAACTGCAGATTTGATTGCTCTTTAGAATATGAGCATTTATTAATGATTTACCTATATATATAACAGCATTATTTCCAAAAGGAATAGTTTTTTTTCACAACCTGGCAACCCAAGCATTTTTTGTATTCGTGGCTTATAACACAGTCAGTCAATTAGACATTAATATTTGATTTATTAACCACAATAAAGACAGCTTAAAGAGACATTTCATCCCCAAATCATTGTTTGGTGTGAGTTGTCGTGTCGGCGATAGCGGCCATAGAAATGTCTGCCTTCTCTTCAGTATAAAGGAACTAGATGCCACTTTGCATTTGGAGCTCAAAGCAACAAAAAATATATTTGAAAAACTCAATAGCAATGTCTCTTTTTAGAAATCATGACCAGGGTTACTCAAGATAATCCAACTGTCTTTAAAGCCAAGTGAGACCCATATTTCTTCTTCACAAATTATGTTTTTTTATTTTTCAGACCTTCACCCTCGTTCTTGTGATTAATGGAAAGTTAAACACCTTAAGTCCTGTTGAAAATGATTGAAATCAAACGATCTGGTAAACAAAAAGTGTGAGAACCACTGGCCCTCTGCGTTTTCCGTCTCCTGTTTGGCAGAACCCACCGATCTGACGCCCAAATAAGCTTAAATGAACCGTAAAAACAAGTGTGTGCAAATACTGGCACCATAAGATCTAAGGAATCCACCCAGGAGGAATATACCTTTAAAACTTGTCAGCTCTGCGCTGTCATGAACTTGTTGAGGCCTGTAGTCAGTAGTAACAGATGATAATTATCATACATTTTTGAAAACTAATTATCCCTGAGGTAATTCTTGTGATCAGATAGTGAGTATGGCGCTTTCATCTACTAACGTCAATGATTAGATGATATCTGTGTACAAATAAAAGTAATTGTGAAGCTGTGGGAACAGAACAGTATTTTATGTGCCTTATTCAGATCATAAAAAATGATCATTCGTATAACTTAACACAGTATTTATTTTAGTTTTGAATAAATGTGAAACCCAAAAGTACAAAGAACATGATGTGGATTAATGTACAATTAAATATTTCCAGTCATATATTTATGATTTCAGTAACTGATCCGGAGAGTCGTAAAGATGTATGCACACAGATTTTTGTCTGCGGCTGCTACAGTTGGCAGACAGTTAAATCAGGTTTAAGAGCGCGCAGGTTCACCTCGGCCCTTTATAGCTGCAGAAGACGTAACTGTGACGGAGCATGACTGGCTGCTATGTCCGCTGTCTTCAATAATGGCTCTGGGTGAGCAGGATGAGGAAACACTTAACACATTCTTCATTTATGGAAGTATCTCATTTGACACTTCATCAGTCATGCTGTAAAATAAGTTACTAACAGGTAATGGTGAACACAAGTTGGTGAAATTGTAGACACTTTTTCACTTTTTCTTTTTAGATTTTAGCAGAGGTTGGACTAAGTCTTTTTTTTTTGTTAAGTGACAAATTAGTCTCAGGTCTTTGCACTCAAGTACCAATTCAAGACAGACAAGTCCCAAGTCCTAAACGTTGAGCTTTGAGTCCAAGACGAGTCATAATGTGCTCCTTACCAAATGTAACATCGATTTTAACATCACAATAATCAGGTTAGCAAAGCATTAGCTTATATATTATTACATATTGACATTAGACTTTATACAAAAATACAGATAATATAGATACTAAAAAAGTGATTTGTAGCACACTTTTTAAATAATATACTTTTTAATGTTTGGGTTTGAGGGAAGGTCATTGGTGTTACAGTCCAAGTTAAATTGTATTTTACATTTTTTTAAGATTTTTTACAAACCAAACAATCAGTAGACTCATGGAGAAAATAATCACCAAATTAATATTTAGTGAAGATTAAATGATTCATTAATTGTTCAAAATGAGCTCCACCTGAGCCAACTACAACCCCAAAAACTTGCTTTTACATTAATGCATGAATAATTCAAACCTGTCTTTTTGTGATTTTGTTGTTTGAAGTCTAAAATCATCAATGTTGTGACTTGAGTCCACACCTTTGGATTTTTTAACCATTGACACCAAAGAAAGGATGTTATCATATCTGTGCCTGTCGACCCATAGCTGAGCTGTATTTTTGGAGGACAGAACTCTTACAGGCTGTGTCCTCCAGGGGTCTTGTGATTTCTCCGTGGTTTGCTGAAGAGGACAAAGTGTTTATTCCATTCACACTCTTCTCTTTAAATACCATTACACTGAGAGAAGCACCCATACACTCTCCCCTTCAGCGTTTCAAAGCTTCCCTCCGTTACAGGGATATTTGATCAGATTGAAGACTGTCCTCCTGTCTCAGTCTAACTTTGACCTAAGGTCAGCTTGAAAGTGTCAGAAGTCAAGCTGGTCTTCAGACTGTGTAAACACCACTCAAACTGGGTGATGGACTTACAAAGGGGGCATTGTTTATGAATAACTGATGAGTTATAGCCTCTGATCAGTGCGGGTAATTCCCAACTTCATATGCTGACGGGCAGTTTACAATGAGAGCGTGTAATGGTCACTTTTCCACAACTGTGAGTCATTTGTTATTACCATTATCACAAGCTGCCGTGTCAAAAGCACAACAAAAGAGACAATGATACAATGATACAGTGGGTGTGGCAGGTAGCGTGTGAGGAAAAGTTACTGTAATTGCACAATGCAAATCTCAACTTGAAAGGGAAGAAGATTGTTTAGGAGGAAACGTTTTAGTAGTATGAGTGCAGAGCAGTTTATAGAAGAAAGTTAACTGAGGTCTTAGTGAGTCACTAAAAGCAAACATCAGACAGGTTAAGAGCTTTTAAGAATAACAAACACGCTAATGACACAAGATCTCCCGGCTCCCAAACAAATCAATCCTAGTCTCCCAAACAAGGTGATGCAAAGACTTTAACGCTGTACTGCTCAGAGGAAAACCTTGTACTTGTGCAAATATGTTAGAGCTAAACCAATACATGGACCACGTCAATATCTTAGAATAGAATATATCTTTACTGTCCACCAGGGTGGAGATTTGTCTTCGGCCCAACAAATACAGAAGACAACACAATAAAAAGCAGTCAGTAAATCAAGCATATAAACAGACCATTAAGAACATTTAACACATTAAATCAGTTCATATAGCTGACTGTCTGTGGTTTAAAACTCATCAGTCCCTAACTTGTTGCATGTTTCATCTTTGTCAGCCACAGTACTCACTGCCGAAAAATGGCCCCTGTGACTCTTATACTATTACACATTATATCATTAAATTATTGTAATTTATGCATTAATGTACTGGTAGGTTTTTACTGTTGCAGTTGGTTGAGCTCCTTTTAAACTACAGTGTTGTTGATTATTTTCATCATGGATTTTTTAGTGGATAGATTTCTCCGTTAACTGATGTGATTGATTGGTTTGTAAAAAAAATATGAAAATGGAGAGAATAAAACAGTTATTGTATGCAAAACAATTAGTAGAAAATAACACTATTGGATAAATATAGTGTAGTAAAAAGGTACAACATTTACCTGGATAATGTAGTGGAATAAAAAAAGAAACTGGCATGAAAAGAAAATACTTAAATATAGTACATGTACCTCACATTTGTACATAAAGGAATACCCTCCCTCACAAATGATCATTTGTCTATCTATTTTTTTTCTTTTTTTTAAAAAGTTTTTTTTCCCAACTTCAAGGTAGCGTGGCATGACTGCCTAATATTTAAAAGTTCATTTTGTGGGTGAAGTATTTAGCATAGTACTTGAGTAAATGCACCTAGTTACATTCCTCCAGCTGCTGGTCAACAAGCAACAACAATCAGGGTACAAATACCACAAAGTAGTTTGAGGAAGTTTATAAACAGTGTCACCATAAAGACGGTCGCCTACCAGACGATACTGTCAGGTTGATTGTTCAGCCGTAAAATGCACCACACAAGTATATTTTGGCCATAATTTTAAAATAAATTCATAGATATATAAATTAAAGAATCCAAGGTAAAAAACAAAACAAATACTATGATGATATGCTGTTATCTGATTTTTTTTTTTTTTTTGTTAACTGACTTATTTTAAAATATCAATATTGGCCTCAGAAATCCAGTATGGGGCGGACGTTAAAATCTGTTCATATCTACAAGATGTATCTACATCAGATGGACAAAGACTCTCCTGATAGGCCACTTTTTTCCACTCCTAAAATACACAAGAGATAGTGTAATCCTGCATCATCTAGACCTCCTTTACTCCTACAGGTACAGTAATTAGCCGGGCGCCAGGAGTCAGGTCAGGTAGTCGGTGTGAGAGCAGCAGTCAGAGGCCGGTTTGAGTCCTCAATCCTGATGAGATTAATGGCTAACCTCCCTCTGCCCGCTCCATTTACTGAACATGTCAGGTTTTCCTTGGAAAGTGCACACTGCCGCCTCAGTTCTCACCTGCAAACATCTAAATGCAACACTGGAGCAGTGTGAGCGCCTACGTGCATGTTTATACAGAGTGTGTGTCAGTCAAAACGAGCATGTCCGTCTCAGAGCATGAGGTCAGACTGTGTTTTTTTTTCCTCTTTGCCTTTGACCTCAATCCCTGATCTTGGCGAGCTGGTTGTCGCTTCCTCTGAAGCCGTGCAGGTTTTGTCCTGCCTGACAGTTACTTTGAACTCTGGTCTTTATCTTTGGGGCTTCTCACTGTCAGCATGTGGAACTGGGAGTTATGGCCTGTTAACAGCGCTTTTAATAATAAATTACTGACAGGAGGAAGACTAAGAGGGTTCGGGCAGAGGTCAAGGTAGATGGAGAAGTATGCCAGATGAATTTAATTATTTCTGGAATGACACAAAAAGTTCTGACTTGTTCTTTGACATATTATGAACATTTTCTCTGTCTTATATGATCCCACACTAGCGGGGCCTCCATTAACCCTCAAATTTCACGAATTGAAATTGCAAAAGTAAAATATGCCTAATGGGATCACGTCAATTAATAAAAAACAACTCCCATTTATTTGAAAAAAATGTTTACACTCATATGAGGTGGTATAACAGGTGATTCGAAAAAGCCATATTTTGCAAAACTGCAATGGAAACACTTGTTTTGGCTTTCATAGGTCACATAATGATGGCTATGTCCTTCTTTTTTGGAGTTGGCGCCCTCGGGCATGATGCAACAGGCACTACAAGAGCTGTTATTGCATCGCATAACTTTCCTTCCTATGCCTACGTTCGGCTTCGATTGAAAATAATGACAGCTAGCGGTGCATTGGGGGAAACGTTCCTTCATTACAACAAACATGGACACTGTCGTCTATTTTGAATTAATCCCGTGTGCATTGTCCTGCTGTCATCAAGTATAAATACTAACTAGAGCACAAAAAGTGGATTAATCCACGACTGAAAATAGTCCCTAACAAAGGGCAGTTTACTTTAGTTTGAGTAACGTTTGTTAAAATCTACAGATGTTTAGGGAAATCACTGAGCCTTTATTTTTGTTGCGAGTGCCACAGACAGAATGGGGCCTAAACTAAGACTAAACTTTAAACCAAATCTATTTATAAAGCACATTTAAACAACACAAAGTGCTTTACAACCAACAAAATACAGCAAAAACTATCAAAGGCCGTAAAAAATCTAATAAAGATGAAAAGACGAGGACTAACAAATGGTTGTTTTCTTTGTTTTCATGTGATTAGACTTTATATTTAACATTGTTTTGAATGCAGATCCAAGTATTCGGGGCATAGATGTGACTGCATTGAAACATCAGCTTCTAACCCTTAACACACATCCCTGTGGGCTATAAGGGGTATGAGTGAATTCATTTTCTCACTTGCCCTACTTTTCTCTCCAGATTCCTACAGATACTGCAGTCTGTCCACACTGAATGGATGTTCCTCAAACTCTGCTCAGGCTCTGAGTGTAACATCAGGACAGTGCAAGCTGTCCAGTCCTGTATTAAGCCTCAGTGTGCACCACCTGGCTCGGTGCAAATGTTGGCTGACATGTCGTGTTCATGTCCCCGTTGTCATAATAGGGGCGCTGACAGGGACTTCTTAATACCAGTGGCTCCTCTACCATCAACACTGCTTATGTAACTCCACTTATGTGGCACAGAGCCCAAATATTTCCGAGCTAAAGCAGACCCCCGACTCAACACACACACACCTCCCAACAGCAGCTAAGAATAAAACCTCCAGCAGGACTGTATAGGAGAACTTTTCGCGGACACACACACATCTCTGGAAGAATCTCGCTTGTGTTTTCAAAGCGGAGATGGTTTGTTTTTGCGGCTCCCCCCTGCATCGCTTTCAGTGTTACACAATATTTTTTGGCCTCATTTTCCGAAGAAGGGAGGGAGAGGGTGATGCAGTCAAATATCCCATAGAAAAGTTAGAAGCGTTCACAGCTGTCAGCAGAGGATTCCTTCTTTGCCACAGGGCGTCTGACTAAAGATAGATATCATTAACTCTAATTGAAACAAGCTATCTGTGATAATGAAAGACATGTTTATTAGACAGATGAATAAGTGGTTGTCATAATGTGAAAACAAATATCAGTCAAACAGAAGCACTATTATGTGGCTGTGCTTCATTTTTGCTGTTAGTCACAGCTGAAGTGCATGTGTTTACTGGGAGGAGGCGTTATGTTATCCTGAAATTAGCCTGCACTGAAAACAATACAATCACATAACAGATCGCAGTGTTAACTCAGCTCACACTGGTGCTTTGTTTCCATCTGTACTTCATTTACATTTTTTTTTTTTTAACTTTTTAGAAGGATAATTCAGTTTTGGTGCAGGTTCTGAATGAGTCACATATTCAGTTTGTTCAACATTTTATGAACAGTGTTGTTGTCAGAGTTGCCACAGCAGGATTTTGTTTTTTCCAATGGCTCTTAAGTTGCCAAATGTCATTTGCGTTTTGCATTTAAATATTTTGCAACCTTGCCATCAAGCATGGCAAAACCCTAGTGAGTCCTGCGGTTTTTGGAAGTGTCAGAGGCTCCAAGTGGCTCGGCTGTGTGCCACAGCTAATGCATGTTACACCGACTGCGTGCCGCAAACAGCCGCTGCACAGGCGACTCTGCAGGAGACAAAGCTCACTACATGGGGTCCTGTGTTATCGCGCTTAGATACATAAATATCCAGATGCACATCAACCCATGACCCACTGACTCACTCACAAAGTGCACATACACTCCTACATTCACTTTTTTAAAAATTATTTCTTAATATCTATAGGGATTTGTAGTGCAAATTAGCCTCAACATAACACATAACCTGCTTTATCTGTCATTGTAGATGTACAAGGAAATTATGTTTGGGTACTGTCAGGCTGACAGCTGTAGAGGAACAAAATAAAACTTTAAATCAAAGTTGAATTTCAAAGAAAAGTACAAAGCTGCTGCAACCATGCAGTTAAAAACAAACAGCACAAAGACTTTTACAAACAAAAGCACTTTAAAATCAGTCAATTTTACAACATATAGCTAAAATTAGCAGCAATCAGTAGCTAGACAAATGCATTTAAGTGGCGACTCTGTAGCTGACACCAAGATGAGGGAGCAAAAACTTTAACCCTTTGAAACCTGAGCATATTGACTTGAATTCTTTCAGAAACATGGGGAGAAGGCAGTGAGCAACTTAACATGAAATTACCCCAAAATTTGCAAGAAATTTGTAAATCTTACATGAAAATTACCAAAAAATAAGCAGAAAAAATGGGGAAAACAGCAGTAAATGATGTTAAGAAAAAGGTTTATTTTTTTGTACATAATTGTAAATATATAATCAGAATTTTAATTTTATTTTTTATTATTATTGTCTAAAACTCGTCCCTCCCTTGCCACCTTATTTATTTTTTATAATAATATTTTTTGCCGTTTGCAGGACTTTTCTAGCCAAGTTACTCATTGCTTGTTTTGTCGATCCAGGTGTTAAAGGGTTAAAAGAAATGTTGCCAAAGACAGTGCGGGCTTACTGATAGGTCAGTTATGTGATTTTTGCCCAATGGCGCCAAAATAAGACTGCCTACCCCTGCTTTAAAGTTGAACTAACTTATTCAGAGGATGCACGAATATCTGTGATCTAATCGCTTTTTCAAGCTCTAATGATATTTTAAACACATGTAGTCATAACATCAAGATGTTTTGCTTTTTGTTAAACCGTTTAGTGATTGTGACAGAGGTCTTGCGTATGAGGAATAAGCTGCAGCTTGTGCTCACATCATAAACTGATTCCTATCCATCCAAGAGTAAACCACTTGGTCAGAAGTCGCCTCTGTGTCTTGCTCGGGCCTCATGTTTGGGTTTTTGGTGTAATATGACAGCTTGACAGGTGACTGACGCAGGTAAAAGGGCTCTTGCGTTGTGTGACTTCAGACGTCTTCAAACAGTGTGATTGATGCGGCAGCTTAGCATTAGCAACAGCAGCAGCTCATTCACTGAGTGGGAACGAGCAGAGAGGAGGGAGAGAGCCGCGGTCAGGTTGATTGTAAGCATAAACATATGCAGAGCATTTTTCCCAGAAATCCACCTCAATGCAGGATTCATGGTCCCAAAGTCTCCCAGGAGTTTTCCACTAACCACCCACCACAGGCAGAGTTACTCCAACAGCAGCTAAATTGGGCCATTCATCCAAGAGGAAGCACAAAAATGTCTTTGTCCGGGCAGCGTGATTGCAGTGTTTGGTTCAGTTTTACATGGATTTGGGAAACCTCCCCCTTGGATTTGTTAAGTCAGAGCTCCCCTTATTGGAAAATGAATGTGATTATGTAACAGGAGTTGTCGCCCAGATGGATGAACCTGTGGTTTCCAGTTCCTCAGCGGGCTCATTAGTTAAAGTAACAGAGATTCATAAAATTGGTCTCGCGGACTTCTGTTTATTGCGACCTTCTTACGTAACCCGACATAACCCTGACGAGACCAGAGCTCTGCATCTCAACTGTCAACACAACTGTGTTTTTGTGGTTGACAAAACAGTCTCACCTCAAGGTCCATTTAGAGGAGCTTTTAATCATATCACATGACCTTTACCAGCTGCAGCTAATTCAGAAGTCCGCAGCACGAGTTCTGACTACGAGAGCACACGTTTCGCCTGTTTTTAAAAACTTAACACTGTTGGTTTTCGCATTGATTTTTAAAATTCTTTCATTAGTTTATAAGGCCTTGCACCAGGCTACATCTCAGAAATGCTTTTAGTTTATGAACTATGAAAGCCCCTCAGATCCTCCGAGTCTTATTTTTTTGCTTTCCCGTGGATTAGAACTAAAACATTTCGCTCATTACACAGTCTGCCGGAGGATCTGAGAAGACCTAGAAATGTTTTTGGTATTTTTTTTCCACATGTATCTCATTTTTCCAGTCATATGCTCAGTACCTCCCAAACACATGCATTTTCAGTAAAACCTTGAAATTCACTTTTAACAGTCACAGGCAGGGTTGAGCCACACGCTTAGGCAAACCCAAAAGAGTTCAAATGGATCAGCTTGATATAGTTTTGCTGTTGTAAAGAGCAGCCTGAATTTTCTCAAACTCAGAAGTCCTCTAACAGTGTGGATTTTCTCTGCAGACTCGTAAGCTGACCAAGGCGGAGCGGCAGCGTTTCAGTGAGGAGGTGGAGATGCTGAAGGGCCTACAGCACCCGAACATCGTCCGCTTCCACGACTCCTGGAAGTCGACGGTGAAGGGCCACAAGTGCATCATCCTGGTGACTGAACTCATGACCTCAGGCACGCTCAAAACGTGAGTCTCCAATTCCCCTTTAAATTGCTTCTCACATTTTTGATTTTTTTAACTAATAGTAGTTTTTTTTCTTTCTGACGTTTTGTGTGTATAGTGTTAAGTTTCTGAAATGGCGGATATCCTTTTTTCCACATAAAACTCCTCACTTCTTCCATAGAAACGAGGATATTTGTGTCATGTTTGACAGCTTGTCTTTTGAGGGAGGTGTGATAAAAGTAAAGGATAGCTCCACTTTGGATACAATGTCCTTGGAGAGAATTCAGGAAACCAGCTCGCTTTCAAACTTCCTCCCAGCTGTCAAAATAAGACGTGAATTATTCTGCGGCACTTTTCTCTTCTTGCATGTTTAAAACGGGGGTGTTCACTCTTGTCCTCCGGTGTTTTAGGTACTTGAAGAGGTTCAAGGAGATGAAGCTGAAGCTGCTGCAGCGCTGGAGTCGTCAGATCCTCAAAGGGCTTCACTTCCTGCACACGCGCACTCCTCCCATCATCCACCGGGACCTCAAGTGCGACAACATCTTCATCACCGGCCCCATCGGCTCTGTCAAAATTGGAGATCTGGGGCTGGCCACTCTCAAAAGTGCCTCTTTTGCTAAAAGTGTCATTGGTAAGTATGAATTTTGGCAGATAAATCACACAAATATCTGATTTGATTTGATATCTTTCTTTTCACTGATAGCAGAAAGAAAGTGCATCTTTAACACCATTTTGCTTAAATCTAACAGTTTGAAACTCTCTAAAATTTCTTTGGAAATTGGTGTAAACACAAAAAATGAACCCATTACGGATCAACTACGCTAAAATAAGCCTTTATTTAAATTCATAAATGCTTAATTATTTTTTTTAACTTAAGAGAGCGTCTTTCCTGTTTTCTTTCTCCCACAAACAAGCAACCATAGACGCCTCTGTTTAAATTCATCACTCAGTATCATTACTCAGATGGTTTTTAATTTCAGTGGGAACTTGTCCATCTTGCAACATCAAGTACGTGCAGGGAGTGTCCGCCATCTGACGCATGAGTAGCATAAAGACTTGTTGATTCTTGTTGAAAGTGACGCTTGATTTCTGTAAAACTTAATTCACCAGGTCCAAATCAAGAGGAGTTGTGTTGTGCTCAATGAGGTAGAAAAAGTGTTTATTTTTGTCTGTTTTACTGGGAACAGAATTACAATCAGTAATGAATAAGAACCGAGTCAGTTATTCACATTCAGAACTCTTCAGTGGACAACAAGGAAATATTTAGTGGTAGAATTGCATTTCTTTCTTTTGCTCTGCAACACACACTTTATTTGAAATTAGCATATAAAAACATTATTTGAAAGCATGTTGATGTATATACTGTATAAAGCTGTAACTGGAGCAGTTGTTGAGTATTGGAGATATCGTCCTTGGAGTCTGCCTTCTCTTCAGTATAATGTAACTAGATGCCACTTAGCTTGTGGTGCTCAAAGCATAAAAAAAATACATTTTAAAAAACTCAACAGCAGTGTCTCTTTCCAGATAACATGACCCGGTTTCTCAAGATAATCAGCAGCTTCAGTAGGGATTACTATGTAGGAACACTTTCATGTAGGAGGGCATGTTTTCTTTCAGTAATTTTGTTTGGTTTTTTTCTTCTAAGATTATTGGGGATTTTTAAAAACTTTTTGTCATTTAAAAAAACGAATTTTAACTTTTTTTCCCTATTTTTTTTTAGTGATTTTTAGCAATTTTTTATGTTTGTTTCTTTTTTTTTAAAAAAAGATTGAGATTGAGACCGGCCAAAATAAAAATTTAAAAAATGCCAAAATTACACTATTTATTATAGCCAGAAATTGTAAAGACGTAAATTATCTCTGAATTTTAAAATTCCCAATGGTCCTTGATCACATCATTGATCACTCTGAGGGACGCAAGGAAAAAATATTAGTACCTTTAAATTCAGCTATTTATAAACATTCAGGGCCGAATCCTCAGACGCCCAGGCCTAATGATGCCACTGGTCATAAATATATATATTTATATATATATAACATGTTTATACTAGACTATATATTAGACTATAGTGGTCTTTGAAAGTTGCACATGGTGCTGGTGTCCTGTAGGTGGAACACTGGGTGGTTTTACAGTAAAACTTGCTGGATTTTTGACTGTCCTTCACTGATTCGGTACAGAATTGGAATAAATTTTGATCGTAACCTCTGCCCTCCGACAGGAACACCAGAGTTCATGGCCCCAGAGATGTACGAGGAGAAATACGACGAAGCCGTAGACGTCTACGCCTTCGGAATGTGCATCCTGGAGATGGCCACCTCTGAGTACCCGTACTCCGAGTGCCAAAATGCCGCCCAGATCTACCGCAAAGTCACCAGTGTGAGTAGAGAAAAGGATGAGGGGGGCTGACTCGTGTTTTAACCAGTATTTAATGTAATCGTCCACATGTGTTTCCCTCATGTGCACACTGGAATTAAAGCGGGAGGATATCGTGTGTATCCGTCTGGATATCCTGAATCCTTGGAAAAAAGAGACAGAGCCCACATGGAATGAAAGCCTTATTTTGTCTATTAAAGGCTCAGTTTTGTCCATTACAAGCTCACTGCACCCTAATCTGACCGCTTTTCGGTTTTCAGCCCGCAATCATGACGCAGGGTCGCACATGTTTGGCTCGCTGATTGCCAGTGTCTCTACCAGCTCTAAGATCTGGTCTAACTGGTTCTGGCTATCATGTTAACTGGAATAGTCCCCTCTCCCTGAAAGTGACCTACTAACACTGACATTTGCAGTTTTCTGTCTGAACTGCCTTTTAAGCCTTGCAGATTTGTTTATTTATTTTAACCCTTTAAAACCTGAGTAAATTGGTTTGATGTCTTGGGAGAAGTCAATGAGCATTTTAACAAGACATGGCACAACAATTGGCAAGGAGTTAGTTAAAAGTTACAAGAAAATTACCTAAAAATAAGCAAAAAATAAAAAAAAGGGTCCTAAAAGGTGCTTGAAATTGAAAAGAAAAGAAAGAAAATATAAAATTTAATAATAATGAATGAAAAAATCAGCTCTCTTTTTGGCAGCTTTTACTAATTTCTTGCAATTTCGCGGGACATTTCTTGCCAAGTTGCTCACCACATTTTCTCCCGTGCTTTTGAAAGAAATCAAACCATTTTGCTTAGGTTTTAAAGGGTTAAACAGCTTTTAAAAGGTTTTCAAAACACATCACAAGAAAACTTGTTGATCCAGTTTTCAAAGGGTTAAGAAGGCACAGGTATATTAGAAAATGAAATACTAATTCTTTGAGATTTTTGTAAGAAGGTCTTAAATGCGAGCCAACTTACAGGACGTAAACTGATTGGATTTAGATCATTTCTGAACATTTTACACAGTAAAAAGTGTGTAGCTTCTTTGAAAGAAAAGACCAGAAGCAGTGTTGTGACTTTTAAAAGGCTTCAGCTCCCCCCCGGGTGCTAAGCACATCGATGACGCCACGGTGGGCAAAAGCAGGCGACAGTAGAATTATATGTTTTTGGAAATCGTGTCTCACTCTTTGCTTGCACAAAGACGTCTGTTTCTTCCGTGCGTGTCGTATATGCAAAGCAAACAGGGCCTGACGGAGGCTGGAAAGTGAGAAAGCTGCAACGCCAACAAGTCAGAGTGAGTCTGGCTCCTCCACAAACAAGGCAACATAATAATGTTCCATGTGCAGTCGGAGAAGCTTACCAGATTGAATAAAAATCACATTAGCAGCTCCTTTCATGCTTTGTTTACATTTTACGTTCATTGACGGCGTCTGTCAATTTATGGTGTGGCATTAAGCACTAACCTATAAACTTTATGTTACTTTTCACTTTAATGACTTGTACTTGAAGTCACTTGCTATTAAAGGGGCCCGGAGTAAGCATCGTAGCTAGTATATGAAAGGTAGAACATATACAAACATTGTAAAGTACCTGGAAATATTTTTTTCCGTGTGGGTGGTCACAACTGTTCGCAGACTTTCCCTGGCCGTGTTCATAATATGTTTGAATATAACATCAAATAAATAGATTGATAAGTAAATAAAACTCCTTCTTACTGCAGGGGAAAATACCTTCTCATAAACATCATACGGCCACAAGTATGTGGACACCAAAACATTAAACCAATATGTGATTGTTGAGCATCTTATTTGAAAACCGTGGGCATAATCTGTTGCTATAACGGCCTCTACTCCGCTAAAAAAAGGCCTCTTGCAAGACTGGGCAGCTGCTTCCATTCAGCTAAAAGAACATTATTGAGGTCAGGTTGGACGTTGATGTTGCTCTAGTTCATTCTTAAGGTGCACTATTCAGCAAGGGGTGCAACTAATACTTATTTTCCACATTAATGGTTCAGTGTTTGGTTTTTGAAATATTAGAAAATGAGGAAAATGCTCTGAGAATCCAAATTTGCATAATCAAATCTCTTTAAAACCCAAAGATTTTCATTTAATTACAATAAAACCAGCAAAAAAGTGACATTTGAGAAGCTGCAACAAGTGCATTTTTGTCAATATTCTCGTTAGAAATGTATTGGAGAGGCCTTTTTTCTCAGCCTCACTCTGCACTGGGACATCATCATGTTAAAACAGGAAAAGTACGCTAACTAAATACGCACACTAAAATATGTGTCTATAATATTTCAGCATTGTGTAGCATTACAGGACTACTTCACCCCAAAAATGAACTTGCAATTTAATGTATGAATGTATGTACGTGTTTTATTATGTAAATGAGGTTGTCTGAATGTCATGCTCCTATAGGCAAATCATTTTAATTTAGTTTTACATTGTATAATGACAATTAAGTCTTTCTATTCTGTTTCTATCATTTGTATATCACTTAGTTACCCTATATCACGGTGAGTTCAGAATATTACTGAATATAACTCACATGCCTCCATGGTGAACGAAGAATCCAAAAACAAAGAAAATTCTTGAAGAATGAATGTAAATGGGGGCCGTGCAACAGAAACACTTCTGCACAGTTTCACGCATGGACAAGTAGGGCGCTTGGGCAATTCTGAGAAGTGAAAGGTTTTAGGGAAAATTTGCGTGCTTGGGAAGTACTGAGCATAAAACTGGATAAATGAGACTTGGATTATGCTGCATGAATTGTGTGAGAGTTTATAAATGAACGCTTTGATATAATTTTGAATATAATTGTCCCCCTTCTGCTTCGATTCATCAAGAATTTTCTCAGTGTTTGGATTCTTCCATCATAGTTTAGGCATTTAAGAAAAAAAAAAATCTTCCAAAATTCAACATGGTATGAGTAATTGATACACAGATTGTCTTTTTATGGGTGAAGTATTCCTTTAAGATTTAATAGCCCCAGAACAAAAGTTTAAGTTACTTTTGGCTATATATTGAATCTCCCTCAGTGGAATTGAAATATGCGTCAAAAGAATGCAACATCTTGATTGATTTCTTAATTAGAATTATTTCTTGGGATTATTAAAGTCATTAACCAAAGTCAATATGACATCAGTATATTTCTCAAGATCTTATCCTGACTGTCAGAACAGGAAAGCAGCAGAGTCACAAATTAGATTTAGATTGAAAAAACTGATTTATTCTGAAGGTGCATGTGAGGACACTGAAGCAAACAAAGAAACCCTGTGCTCTTCTTTGAATTCTCTCAATTACTTTTCGCATTTTATCTAACAGAATTTCAGTGATTGCACCTTTTTTTGGGCTCCATAATTTGTTAAAGTATTATGTAACGTGTCAGTCTGTATCCTCTAAAGACATAAACAGCGGTCAAACATTTGGTGCTGTTAACAAAAACAACATTCGTCCTCTCCGCTGTCTCACATCTTTGTCTTACTGAAACAGGAAGCAGGAGAATCTTAAGAAAACGATTTGTGGCCATAACAAACAAGACCGCAGTTACTGTGTGACATGTCAGTGTGTAAATGTGCGGGGTGTATCACTCAGCGTTTTTCTGCTAAATCGAATTATTTGGGTGTTTTGACCTAACGTCAGCTGGTTGCTTGGGTATGTGCAGGCAAAAACATCTTTTTGACCTCGCTTTCTTATCGGTGTTTGTACAAGGATGGGAGCTCTGCTGTAATCTATGGATATTCTCGCAATAGCATTTAAAACTCCCTGATTTTATTTAATTGAGGAGTCCTGCCTGAATATTTTCTGTCTTGGGATAAACTCTGCATACAAGCTCCGGCTGTCAGGAGTTTAAAAAATCCCTTGAAGGAGGAAGGAGAGCTTGGTTGGGTTTTTTCCATTTTCATGAGCTCCTCGTATTGTTCCCCTCTGGTGTTGACATGATTGCAGAGCCGAATGTCATGCTGGCTGTTAGCAGATGTCACAAAGCTCAGGATTACGTTTACATACAGCGCAGGTGGGGAGCGGCTGTTTCTGCTTCGATTAGAAAAGAGAACTGTGGGGTAAAAGTTGAAGGAAGAGATCGCTGCTGGCTGTTGATCACTTATTCTGTTTAACACTTTAAAACCCAGAACGACGTCAGTTTTCATGTGCTGCAGTCAGATGCCTGTCACATGCATTTAAACCTTTGAAATCCAAGCAAATTGTTTTGATTTCTTTTGAAAGACAATGGTTAAAAAGGCAAGAAGCAACTTGGCAAGGGATGTCCCACAATATGCAGAAATTAATAAAATATTGACAAGAAAATTACCTGAAAACTAGTTTTATAAAGGAGAGACAGAGCGAGAGAAAAATGATTTTAAGTTAATAATAATTTTAAGAAATAGAAAAAACTGTTATTTATGTAATTATTTAGGTAATTATTAATTTTTTTTAAATTTGAAAATATAATATGTATATATGTGTGTGTGTATATATACACATTCATATATATTGATGTTTTTATTTACCTTTTTTGTTTTCTTTGCTTTTATTTATTTAGCAAATTTTAGTTTATTTTTTTTTTATACTTCTAACTTCTGTCAGTGATTCCAACAGAAATCTAGTTAATTTGCGCAGGTTGCAAATGGTTAAAGCACCCTCCTGTGGTACCTGTACAGAGCCCTACAGATGAAGTAAAACTCTTGTGATTGTTTTCACAGGGAATGAAGCCTGACAGTTTCTACAAAGTCAAAGTCCCAGAGCTCAAGGAGATCATCGAGGGCTGCATTCGTATGAACAACGACGAAAGGTACGTGTGAAAACATACACACAATAGTAGAATGACAAATTGCATAAATGTGCTTATTTAGATTTTCATGAAGTGCACTAATCTCTGTTCTAATCATCTGTTTTTCCTGTTTGTTTGTGCCTAGTTTAGGAAACTTACAGAAGCTATTTAGATTCAAGCTCATTATTTTGATTTGTGAAGATATTTCTATTGAACAGTAAGCCTAGACTGTATTAAAATGCTGTTATCTATCATTTTCTGTTGTGCATGACACAACCTCACCTAAATTTTCAGGCTTGAGAAACCTTCGATTTTGCTGCATCTTCTGTGTGTAAACACAATCTAAAGAGGCAGCAGAGTTGTATCAAAAACAATAATATAGTTTATTGGCAAAACAGGGAAGCTGACTTTATTTGTAGACAACTGTTTACTGTGCATGTTAAACCAAAAAAATAAGTCACTAAGCACGTTTTTGGTTATTGATGTGATTCTGCACAACATCCTGCTTTAGGTGTGCCTGCAAATATGAGCAAAATAATCAACAGGACCTGAAAGAAAGCATAACTTGCAACAATTTTTTCAGTAGAGCATGTAACACTTGCTGTTTTTCAAATGCACAGTTGTCAAAGATTTATAGGCCAGTCAGAACCTGCTGAGATGTATTTAGTTGTGGATGAATTTTGAAAAAAAACATTAATACAAGGTTTGGATTTTAAAAAAACTGAAAATCAATCTTTTAAATTGCCTGCATGTTTAAACCAGATGACAATATTTTTCCGCTGAAGGTACACCATTCAGGACCTCCTGGATCACCCCTTCTTCCAGGAGAACAATGGCGTGCACGTTGAGCTGGCGGAAGAGGACGACATGGTGAAGTCGGGCCTGAAGCTGTGGCTGCGCATGGATGACACCAAGAAGCTCCATGGGAAGTACAAGGACAACAACGCCATCGAGTTCCTCTTCGAGCTCTACAAGGACGTGCCGGAGGAGGTGGCTCAGGAGATGGTGAGCATCTGCTGCTTTCCTGTTTGCTGCAGCCATTAGCGAGGAAATTGGGTAATTGATGCCAGATCAACAGATAGAGGTGACTTCAGCCGACCTCCACATGTTTTCTGACCTAGATTCATGATCATAGTGTTTTAAGGGTCGACTGGATATGGAGTTTGCATTGACCTCAGTGGTCTGAACACAATTAAGCACCAAATTCCTCCTTGGAAAAGAAGGGAGCGGTTAGATGAAAAATGGACTCGGTTGTGATGTTTCTTGTTACAAACTATTATGCCTCCTACAGCAATAATATTCGAGGTTGAATTACAGATCAAAAGACAGTTTCAAGGTGTTAATAAAAATTGTACAACCCCAATTGCTGCAAGGCTGGGACGCAGTATAAAACAGGAATAAAAATAGATTTAAATGATTTTCAAATCCTTTCTTTTGACCTATATTCAGTCGAATACAGTTTAAAACAAGATATATTAGATAAAATGTAAATACTGATAAAATGTATTGTTGTTGTCTCCAGATTTTACTGCAGAGTGAGCGCTCTTTATTTTCAGGCTACTCTTTGAAACAGAGAGCCGCAGACATGCAGTGAGCGGCACAGAGGAGGAGAGACCTTCTGCTTAGAAGTGGTGAATATACAGCTCACAGCAACTTAATAGGATACAGTCTCTGGCTTTTGTTTGATATCTAATGTCGCCAACAAATGTTGGTGCGCTTATGAGATCCAATATAGCGCCATTAGGTCATTTACTATATTACGTTAATGCTGCTGTCATGCTGAGCCCCGTTCAAATTTAAAAACTACAGATAACGAATTATCGAAAATTTGTATTGAACAGCAAAATTCAACTTGACATAATTTTGAGTCGAGTATGGCCCTAGTCAACTGAGACATCATATGTTTTCCAAAAGCACTTTTCTGGCTGTGCTGATTTTATAGATCTTGTGTGCTGCCGGGAGGTTGATGTGTGTGAAGCATCCATGTTTTCACAGACATGGATGTAAATTTTAAAAGATGGTGCGTGGAGGCATACAGCTGCGCGGCAGTAATTTGGAACTGGGGTTGTAAAATGTTCAAGCAGACTTTAAGACCCTATTACAGGCTGAGATGACATCACATCACAGTGAAACAGACATTTCTTTGCGAGTTATCTATCTTTTGACACTTGACCCCAAACAGCAAAAGCAGCCTCACTAATGCACCCCGGCATCATTACGCTTCCTTTATGACAGCAGAAATACGCTCCAGCACATAAAGAGAGCGCCTTGCCGAGTGTGTCAAGGGCACAGCTCAACATTTAATCATCAGCGGTTCGAAATGTGAGAGTGTGTCTCCTGAAGCGGCCGAGGTCATGTCTTTAATAATATAATGGCCCTCTTGCTGGTTACGAAACAGGCCCTCGTGTCCTCCAGACCCCCCTCCGTAGAGGTCACTTTTAATGAAAATGCAAAGCCACAATTCCTTACTTGTTTACCCGCTTTGTAGTAGTTTTCATCAAGATCAAATTTGGTATCAGCGGGGGACATCTAGTCCGGCAGATCTGCTGTAATCTGACTCTGTGTTGAGAGGCCGGTTCGGACTGAGTGTCCCACTCGGCCGGACCGGGTGTCACAAGAGGCTGTACAAGACAGAAGAATCTGTGTGTGATGGTTTCACAGAGCAAACTGTTGTTATCTCTGCAGCTTTTGTCACTTCAAAGACTGACTGTTGCTGCTCTCCTGATCAGGTCACTAAGTGCAGCAGTCCTGCACACTGTGGACCGTGACTGAAACACATGTGTTCATGTTGTGCCCTGACCATTTCTCCGTCTTGTTATGCAGGTCGTCCTTGGTTTCGTGTGTGAGGCAGACTTCAAGCTCGTGGCCAAGGCCATACGGGACAGGGTAGCGGCCATCAAGCGTCAGAGAGAGAAGTTGCGGCGGCAGGCGGAGGAGCAGAAGAAGAAGCAGGAGCAAGAAGCCATAGAAGAAGAACCAGAGCCTCAGCATCCATTACCTAAAGTCAGCGATGTTGTTGCAAGAGAGTCCCCCATCCCGGCCGTGACACCTCCGGCCCCCGTTCTGTCCCCTGTTACCAGCTCAGTGGACTCCGGGGTCAGCTCCAGCTACCCCGCAGAGCCGGAGGAGCCCGAGGCCGACCAGCACTTCCACATCCGCCACAACAGCCTGTCCTCTGCTAACTGTGAGACGCCTCATATAACATATACAATGAAATCTTTGTAGGCTCTCTCTGTCTGTGCTGGTTTTCTTCCTTTCAGTTTAACTTTTTAGGGTCATACAAACTTTTAAAGCAAATTTTATTATATAAAAATGATAGTCCTCAATTATATCATTAGTTTTAAAACAAGGATGTTTCTCACAGAGCAGTTTCCTGAAAACTGATGCTGTAACATCATCATTTAGCCTGACAGCAGTGCTGTAATCCAAACGTCTTTGCGGCATCACAAGGTCTTAAATTTCTAACATGGTGACTCTAATAAATGTTGTTAAAATACAGCAAAGAAAAACAGTTTTGCCTTTGCATAATGTTGTACATCTTACAGTTAAAATTATAGTGCATTTAAAATCAGGTGTGGATTAAGTATTTAGATCCATTACATAAATACCACCAGCAATACTAGAATAAGACTACAAGACATTTTAATGTTGACATTGGTCAAGGTGACTAAATAGAATAAAAAAGCCTTTATTGTCATTGTACAGTAAACAGTGAAATTATGCACGTGACCCCTGATCAGGGCCATAAAAAGACAGGAAGACACCTCAAAAACAAAACATCTTCAGCAAATAAACACAGGTTCTAAAATAAGATGTGAAATAAATAAAGTATTTATAGCACTAGAATGAATGTAATTATTTCACATGATCCAGTAGGTTAACCTTTGAAAGCCAGCTTATCTCTATGACTTAAAATACTGTTGAGGGTGGTTTAATGCGTGGTCTGCACTTTTAGGATGTTGCGATGTTGCTGTAGCAACAATTGATGCTAATTCAGCTAATTCCTGTGAATTCTGCGTGAGTAAAGAGATAAGATATAAAAGGTAAAATTTAATTACTAAATGATTTAAATCACCATTAAAAATAGCAAAAGTGCAGACAAGAGGTGCAAAGATAAAAAGATTATTTAAAAAATGATATAAAATCCAGTTTACAAATAAGTTTTGCAGTCATTAGTGGGTGGAGAAGAAGTGTAAAAAAGCAACGTTTTTAGCTTTTACTTAAAGTGGTCAGAGTCAGGGCTTGTCTAACATCATTTGGGAGGTTGTTCCAGGTTTGTGCTGCATGATAACAAAACGCTGCTTTACCATGTTTTCATAATCTGTAATAGCATTTGAGCTGTTTTACCCAATTTCATTGCAAAGAACCCAAATATCACAACATGCAATTTATCGCCGTGAAAATCAGGCATTTTGTTCCTTCCTCTCACTCTCTGCAGACACGGAAATTAGTTCACTTAAGAGTACAACATTTCTATCAGAAATACAAAGTAGCATAAAACCGAAACAGTTCCTTAAAATTGAGCTTAATTACAGTACTGGAACAAATGTACTTGGCTGCATTTCACCATTGCATACTAAAACTGGCATCAAGTTCAGTCGCATTAAATAAGTCTGTTAAAATCAAACTTTTCACCTCTCAATTTTCTCAGTTAGGCTCATCACGAACTCTGGTGATGAATGCTTCTCGCTGCATTAGCTGCACAATCACACTGAACAGAGATCTGTGCTGAAGTCAAAGCACATGGGAGGCGCACGGTGAAATGTGAAACTGCAGATAACTGAATTATTCAGTCCCTGTAATCTCACGGGGTGTGTGTGTGTTAGTGTGTGTGTGTGTGTGTGTGAACGCTGTACTTTAGTTATTGAAAATTTCTGAAACAAAAACTCAGACTTTCTTGCTCCTCCTGAATCCATCCATTCACCTGCGTGTTAATGCAAAGTAAAACCCTCTAAGTTCATATTGTTTGTGTGTGGTATGTCTCAGTTTGCAGTCGTTAGATGTGTGTGTTTCTGTTCAGGTTGTGTGTGTGCTGTACAGTGTGTGTCACAGACTGCAGTTGGTCACATGCTAATGGTTTATGCCCTTTTGTTTAAACAGCTGACTGTGAGACGGACGGCTATCTGAGCTCCTCTGGGCTTCAGGATCCGCTGGAGGCCGGCAGCTTCAACACGACCCCTCCCGCCACGTACACCGACACCGTGACTGCAAACGGCCTCACCATCCCAGCCCTCCGCTTCCCCTCGGTGAGTGACCTCAATAAAGAACTGGTGAGTGGAGGCGAGAAGGAGGACTTTACGAGGCCTCCTTCATCAACAGTAATACAGTGGTGACAGAGAGTTATGTAAACTGTGCAGAGCTGGAAAGTAACACCTGACATGGAGGTACACAAAACCTTTAGGTGTGAGGAAATCAATCATGACTAAAGAATAGCTGATGTATATTCTCTCAGTGGATCTGAACCAAAAGCAGCCATGTCAAACCCACCATACTCCATTTAAATACTCAGTAATTTTATCATCGTAAAACACACTTCATTTAAAGTCGACAGAAGGAAAACAAAACTCAAATGCAACGTCTCGGTTCATCTTTCCACCGTTCCAACAAATACCAATGCTGATTTAGGTGAAACAAACCTTTAATTCTCCCAGTTAGATGTCAAATATGCTGGCTCTGTACGCACTAAAATGACTGTTTTTTTAAATGGAGTCTGGTGAGTGTGGCAGTTGCAATTTTTAGGCTGTTTTTGTGAAACAAAAATGATTCTAAAACAAAAAGGTCTATCTGTGTAGGGATCCTTAATATAATGTTGTGAGACTCTTAGGCTATGTTTAGACTTTTCTATTAACAAACAGAAAAAGTCTTTTCTTTACATATTGAAAAGAAATCGGCGTTCATATGATAACATTTTGAAAACTATCCTTGTGTACTCGGATTCGTAAAAAACAGCCGAAATTGGTGTAACGCCGTTCTCACAGGATCCGCACATTGCCAGATTTCATCCTCTGGGGACAACGAAAGTCTGGACAAAAGTTAATGTGCTAAGTTTTAAAGCAAATTACCAAATTGGGGAATTCAGTGGTTCAGTAATGCATAAATAATACCACAATCAGAGAAAAATAACATTTTGTGTGTAAACTTCAGTGTGTGGGGAGTGTTACCTGGATACCATCTTGTGCTAAAGCTTCAAAGGACAAAGAAATCAATGGAAATCTTCGATTCATGTTCACTTTACCACTGCTCTTGTTTCTATTCACAGAGTATTGCAGTATCCAGCAATGTGGAACACGGCAACTTAGGGGTCCCGAGCGGCTTCAACTCTCCTGTGGACAGGTAACGTTCATCATTCCCTTTTTTTTTTAAACATCCGAGGAACAATAGAGTTCAATAGTCCCTTCTGTAGTTGAGTTTGAGGCCTGAAAATCGATGTGGATCCAGTAGAAATGTCTGGTCTTCCCTCTCTAACTCCTCCTCCTCCACATCTGTGGGGCTGAAACAACAAGCTGGAGGCGATCGACAGACTCCTCTGTGTTTTTGTTGCTGTGAGGCGGAGTGGACCCTCGCAGGTTTCTTTGTGATGTTGCGGAGGCCCTGTTTTCCATGTTGGTGGGATGTTGGGGAGAGAACGGCTTTATTCCTGGCATGAGAGCAAATCATGTGTGCGTGTGTGTGTGTGTTTGTCGTCACTTGGGCTTTATCTTCTTTTCAGAGGCTATAATGTTTTTAAAATTATATTGTGGCCACGCAGAACCTAAGATCTGATAAGGCCAAAATACGATTGGTTTCCAATAATCTCTTTTTGTGAATTCATTTCCTCTACATCAAAAAAAATTGTGAAAAATTTAATTTTCTGTGCGCCGAGGTGACATCTTCAAATTGCTTGTTTGTAATATCAACAATCAGAAGTCTGTTTTAAATGTTTGTTTTTATTTTGAATGTCAAAAGACAAAGGAAAAAAATTAAAAAAGGAAATAGTAATTATCAAAGTAATAATAATAATAAAAATCACCAACTCAGGTTTAAAATAAACCCCTAATTCAGCCACTCAGATGTGAAATCATGCTGGCTCTATACACACTAAAATGACTGTTTATATAAATGGAGTCTGGTAGGATTGGTGATAATTATCTCAGGGCTTTTTCTGTTAAAAGAAAAAAGATCTCAGACTTTAACAAAACAGTCTATGTCTGTCAGGATCATTTCAATAATGTTGTCAGGCCCTTTGAATAACAATCTGAGCCTGTCAGTGGCAAAAACAGGCACTTTTGGTGGATGTAAATTAACGGTGCGAACATGCCCTGAGTGGTCACATTGAAACCTCTTTTGTGGCTGCAAAAATTAGCCTCTTCAACACACAAACATGGGAAAATAGGTTTAAAAATACTTAGTTACCCTCAAAATATGTTTTGAATGTAGAGTTTGGGTGGAATTTACAAATTTCTCTACAACACATGCTGTGCATGTAAAAGGTCTTTTACAGCCTGTTTGGTTTGTCCTCCATGACAGTTTATCTGACTCGACCAGAGTGGATTGAAACAAACGTCTCGCTGAGTGTAATGTTTCACAGCAGCTTAGGCCTGCGCTATTTAGGATCCATTAATAATTCTTCCTCTGAGAAAAGCCGCAGATTACTGATGAGCAGAACTGCATTTCATCACCGCTCGCAATGCCAACACAAATTATTTTGTTTAATTCCCATGTCCTCTGTGTTTAAAGGTGGAAACAGGCTTCACTTTGAACCGCAGTTACCCGCCGTGAGCTGGAGCTTTTTAAATAGAGACAGGCGGACGCTGCCAACCAGTAGGCCTGTAAATGTTTGCAGCCTGTGTTGGAGAGGGGAGTCTGTGACCGCAGCAATCCAAAAAGACCCAGGAGACGCAATTAGCTGAACTAAAAGCTTTTTATAAAATAAACTGAATGTTCTCCAGTTCTCTGAAACCTAAAACTAAAAAACATTGTATAAATACAACAAATCATGTGTTTCTTCTTCTGGAGCTTCATATAGAGCAGGGACACTCAGCGTGGTTTGCAGGCTGCGTGTTCCAGGACATTTCTGGGATTTTAAGGCATTTCTAAGGTTTTAGGACATTTCCAGGATTTAGGGACGATTTCAAGGATTTTAGGGCACTTCTAGGATTTCGGACGTTTCTCGGGTTTTAGAAGTTTTTTTTTAGAATTTTAGGAGTTCTAGGATTTCAGGGCATTTCTAGGATTTTAGGACACTTTTACGATTTTAGGACATTTCTGGGATTTCAGGACATTTCTAGGTTTTTAGGACGTTTCTAAGATTTCAGGACAGTTCTAAGACTTAGGACATTTCTAGAATTTTAGGATGTTTCAAGGATTTCAGGACACTTTTAGGATTTTTGGAAATCTCTAGTATTTAAGGACGTTAGGGGTTTACTGGGACCTCTGTCGGGGGTGTAGGGATCCTCCATCGGCCCTTTTTTTGATAAACAAGCTCTATTTTTATGCTGTTTTATGTACTCTGGCACCTTATGTAAACTCAAGGTACAAAAACAAATCCCAGTGTGGTTCACTTTATTTTCATTGTGAATTTGAAAATGGTTTGGGGGCCACCCGGCACCCTTTTAGGGACCAGATTTGCCCCACGGGCCATAAGTTGAGTATCTGAACAGGCTTCCCTGAACTGTATTGTTTAACTCTGCTGTTTACAATTGAGAGCCGTGCCAGTGTTACACATCTCGACTTTATTTGACACTTCAGAGTGCTGTTTGTTATTAAATGTGATGCCAAGATAATCAGCCATGATGGATGTTCAACTTACTTCTGTTCTAAGTGAGGAATGTTTCCTCTGTGTATTTTCTAACCAGTAGCATGTATAATTTATTTCCCTGCAGCTACGCCTCCGATGTGACTTCAGGCTTGAGTGACGGCTATGAGGGCCTATCGGAGAAGGGCGAGAAAACGGCTGCGAGGCGAACTGCCGGGAAGCTGTTCAGGAGGAGGGCGCGCTCCAGGCTGCGCATCACAGGGGTACAATAAATTTGAAGTTTTGTTTAATTATGACACTGAAAGAGAACATCATAAACAGATAAATCAACCAGCTGTAATCAATGTTGGAATTAGCGGATTCTTTCTATTTATGAGCGAGCAGTGAAGCTCCACCCAGATTATGCAACGTTATCAGTTTTTCCCCCGGCAACCGCGGTATATTTCTCTTCTGATCAGGACACTCTGCGGTCTTTTAACGAGCATGTTTGGACTGCAGACAGAGACAAACAGATCATGCATCACCACATGTGCATACAGTGGCGCAAAGAGGGCAATTCATCCATAAACACACTGCATTTTAGAGTAGATGTCCACATGTTTGCACACACACACACACACACACACACACACACACACACACACACACACAAAATACATTGTTCCTTCTGTGTTTAACTTCAGAGTGTAAACAGACACCTGTCGTTACCATTGATCCTGTCCCGTCCCTGCAGCTCTCTGATAAAGTGGACCGGGTGGTGGAGTGTCAGCTGCAGACACACAATGACAAGATGGTGACCTTCAAGTTTGACCTGGATGGAGATAACCCTGAAGACATCGCTGCTGTCATGGTGAGTCATCACTGGTGCTAAATGATTAACAGGTTCCATAATCAGAATGTCAATAATTTAAAATAAAGAGAGCGTCTTTTCTTTTGTCACAGTTATTTACTTTAACTGTGAATGGTATTGGATTTTTTTGTTAAATTTGGCTTTTGACCAAAGTAACCATTGATAAGATTTTGGTGATGTTGGACCTTATTAGCTATAACTAATAAATAAATGCTGATAGAGTTTATGTCTAAAGAAATGTGTATAATAAAAATGATCTTTTTTGGTACAGTTGCAAAGTTAAGATAATAATTCTTTATTTAAAACAACAACATTTGTAACTTTTGCTTGACAGCTGACAAATTAGTCACAAGTGAAAAGATAAGCGTAAATGCTAAAACTTTTGCTCAAGCAGCAAATCTACATTTGCAAAATAACTAAAGCAAGTGAAAAATCAGCATTTGGTTTCCTAGTTAAAAAAAAGAAGTAAAATTAACTTGTCATATTTTACAGTGTTGACTCATTTAGGCTTCAGTGAAAAGCTGGAACAGAATGATTCTTTCAGACAGTTTGGATTTTTATTTTTCATATTAAATCCAGTTTAAGGAGAAATGAAGAGGATGTTAAGGGTTAAACACAAACTAATCAGTCCAGAACTTTATGGACACAGAAATAAATAAACACAGTCACTCTGTCAGCTGATAAGTCTGACTGATTCCTCTATCTCATCTCTACATACACATGATTCATCCTGCTCCCAGTTAACAGCTTCTCGTTTGTCGATGCTATCTCTGACCGATATTATATCTAACTTTCTGTGAAGTGAGTGACGCAGGTGAGCAGCCCCCCCCATCCCCCCGTCCCCGCTGCTGTCTTTATGCTTCATTAGCGGCGGTGTACATGCACGAGCCTGCATGAGCGAGGCGTGATGAGGCAGCAGCACGTTCTGTTCACTCCAATGTTTGCTGTTTTCCTGCCTCTTAAAAACACAGTGGGCTTTTGTTTACGGAGTCTTGGCGCAGCAGGGGCGCCTGGCATCACAGCAGCCCCCGCGGTTCTCAGCGCAGGGTTTTTAAATGAGCTGAATTATGCCATGCTGACAGGGTACGGTCACCACGCCCCGAGCCACAATTCACAGCACTCGAAACTGCGTGAATATGCAAAGCTCAAAACCTCCTCTGACAAACTGCTGTATTGTGGATTGATGATTTATGTATTTTTTTCCAAGAATAAGAGTGACAGGAGGTGGATGTGTGTTTGGATGGGCAGAATTCATAGATGGACACACAAATAGACAACAAGTACTTCTAATCTTAGAAACATGTAACTAAGTAACATTTAGTAATGCCAAGTCAGATTTATTGATATAGAGTGGTGCAGGCATGATGTTTTTATTTATGCTAACCTAGAAGTTTTAGGATCGCTCTAGTTCCAGAAACTTGACTCAGCTCTGCCTCCAATTTTTCCCAGTGACCACTCACTGGAAAAAACTTTTTCCCCATAGAAAGCCATTATAAAACTGTTGACAGGGCACCTCGAAATGCAAACAAGGTCAATTATGACTCTTTCCATTATGGATTTTTGAGCCAAAGAGGTTTTATATTTGTAAAACTTTCCTTGAGCAGAGAAAAGCGATTTAAAAATCCATGACGTCATCACAACGCAAAGTCTATAAGACGAGCGGGAAGTCGCTGGCGGCACTGACGCAGAGACTTTTTTGTACCAGCTGAGCAGTTCCACTGAACTAAATTTGCGCCATCTTGGGATCCCGTATCTTGTTATTATTTTACATCTATGCCTGAAGGAAGTGGGATTATCCCATTAGATTTTTGTTTATTGCAGAATATAAGCTCTGGAGGGAAAAAAGGGATTATGATACTTAACACATTTTATGCACAAAGATAATTTTAATAAATAAACACAATTTGTATGATATTTGAAACATAAATGAAATCAGCAGAAGTAAAAAGCTAACATTAGGTCGAAGGACAGGTCAAGTGACACCACAAATTCACTTTCTATTTTTGAAGCTGGACTGTTCATGATGAGCACTGTTGATATATACTGTTCAGTTATTCACTGCAGCACACTCTCGGAGCGCAGAGCGTACTCTGGGCACAGACAGAGCAGCAGAACAGCAGGCGCAGTGAAAGTGAAGCTTAACTTCATTCCGTGGGTCTGAAAGTTTGCTTTTACTTGCAGAAGCTGCTCTTCTTATGCCTTCATTTAACTCCTAAACATTATTTAGAGTCAGTCAGCCTTCATCATTTGCGCCAGTAAAATTCAATATATGAATTAATGTAGCAGTGATATTAATCCAAAAACATCATATGTAAGAGTAAAACACTGACAGGGAACGTTTTACTGCAGATCATGTTTGACATTTTGACATAACTCAGATTTTAAATCCTGTACTTTTTATAGTAATCGAGTGTTCTTTTTACATTTTCTGCTTTTGTCTTCAAGGTGCACAATGAGTTCATCCTGCCGTCAGAGAAGGAGGGCTTCATCCACCGCATGGGCGACATCATCAAACGGGCAGAGGCGCTGATGGCCAAAGAGCAGCCGCTCCACTTTGGCGGACACCGACTCCCCCAGCCCGCTTTCCACAACGGCGTTAACTCACTGTCGTCCTCACAGGTCAGCAGCACCTCCACATGACAGCCGCGTTAGCCGAGAACAAAGGAAGTAACTGTTTGACCGTGCTGTCTGATCATCATAAATTAGCTACAGTGTGTCTCGCTGTGCTTATCCGAGGCAGGGCCATAAATCTGGTGCAAATGGAAAGCCGTAGAGCTGTGCTTCCTACACTGAGAATAAAAACCCTCCGAGTGCTTTCCTCACTGTCCACAGTCCCTCCTGAGACTTGCCCTTAAAGAAACAAGGTTAAGTGTTCCTGAGCTCCTTCATTCAGAACACAGTGTTACTAAAAGCACTGCTGTCATAAATCCCATACCCCATGCCTCTGTTTTTTTCCCATTTATTTGTTCCCAAAATCACAAATCCCTCCCAGTGCTTACACCATAATGAACTTTTCCAACATATCTGCCCACTTTGAATGGGTAAGATAATTTACGTTTGGTTTATTAAGCCTCTCTGAATTAAGATTCTGTGAAACTGTAAAATTTGGACTTCCAGGAAAAAGAGCCGTTCGGAGCCGTGCCATCCTGTACAAGATATGAACTAATCAGATACAGTATGTCGGGAAAGAGAAGCGTTTGTCCTGCCAGGATATGTTCCACTCCGCAGAACACACGGAACAAAATCTCCTTGTTCACTTCAGTAAAAATGATCTAAGATGATCATAAATGGTGGATGAAAGAATAAAGTGCAGTTTCATAGAGAGCAATGAATCTCTACAGCCAACTATCTACCTCGTCCACCATGTTTCCGACCCGTTGGCTACACAATTACCCGAAACCACTGTGGACAAATCTCTCCTGGCTCCACTCCAGATTAAAAACACTGCACGGACCGCATCCCCCAAGGCTCGTTATGGCTGCTCTTCCCAGCACTGGCCAGCCAAAAAAAAAAACAGACCAAACTAGTCGAGTTAGGGAGAAACCCACAAGCCCAGACAGCCATCTGTCTATCTTTGTTCTGGCTGTTGTAAATCTGAGGTAGGGAGCTATTCTGAGAGTTTCGGGAAGAGACACTGTAGATGAATAAAATGCTCACAGTGACAATGTTAACACAGTGATTATAAGCAGGTATATTGTTTTCCATTTTTACAGTCTTAAAGGAATAGGTTACCCACAAAAACTAGCAAGAAATTAGTTTAAAAATGGTTTTACAAGAATTTACCTGAAAATAACCAAAAAATGTTAAAGTTAAAGTTATTACAAAACAAACAAAAGGAAACAAAAACAAAGCAAACAAGAAAATGACCCCCCCAAAAAAGTACAGAAAATGAAAAAAATATATGTCTATAACATAATTTTAAACATAGAATTACAATGATTATAAACATAGCTTTCTGGACATGTTTATGTTTTTTGTGGTTATTTTGTAATAATTGCCCCTTTTTTAAAAACTAATTTTTAGTTAATTTTCAAGTCATTTCCTTTGTCACCTTTAACTAATTTCTTGCTATGTGTGTCATATTTCATGCCAAGTTGGCCATTGCATTTTTCCCCGTGTTTTTGAAAGAAATCAAAACATTTTGCTTAGGTTTCAAAGGGTTTAAAGAGTGTGGGTTTGATCTGCTTCATAGGAAAAGTGGGATGAGATAACTATAAATATATAGTTATATATGGACAAAATTGACTTGACTTGAACAAAATACTCTGCAGTCCAGCTGCTGCTCACTTCAGTGCCACTGATTAAAACCTGTAAAGTAGTTTTGCATTGCAGTTGAATCCCACCATGGTCAGAAGTGGAGATTGAGTTTTATCACGTGTGCTCTCTTACAGCCTAATCTGCACAGCCACACCCTGCCTCGAACACACTCCTCCTCTTCTCTGCCCGGTAAGTCTCATGTGTGGTTTAAACTCACCCATCAAAATGATTATTTGATGCTTGATAGAAATTAACATTAAGTAACATTAAGTGTGTGTGAACGGCATTAAGACTCACAGCCTGTCAGATTAACTGTGCATGATGATTGTGTGTGTGTGCATGCTGATCCGCTCATGCATGTGTGTGTCTTGTCGTAGACTTCAGTGTGGCTAACCCGAGCGTAGGGGTGTGTGGCTCTCCCCCATGTCCCAACGGAGACGTCTTCAGTGCAGACATTACTTCACCTGGGCGACCTCTAATACGCTCACAGTCTTTCCACAACGCCCCAGGTAAATGGCCCTCCGGTCCCTCCGCGAAGAGGCCCGGCATTGTTTACTGTTTCAGCACACTGAGAAATTGTTACAGTCCTTTGGCAAAGAATAAGTCAAAGCTCAGCTACCTCATAAACCCCCGCCCTCCCCTTCTCAGAGCCCGTTCTTGGTATTGTTCAGACATTCGCATGGCGCCATCCGCCATCCCAACACCTCAAAGCCTTCGTCTGTGTCTGCTTTGCAGCAGGGCCTCTTGGGTAATTACCTCACCTGAAGGGCGCTTTTCTGGCTTTTAGGGAACTGTGAATGCTGTCGCTGTAGAGCATGAGATTTTCCCCAGTGCTGTGATAGTCGGCAACATCTGTTTGCCAGGACAAACTCCTACAGAATTTCCAAGAAAGCCTCCTCCCCCATCAGTCTCCTTCCCTACAGGAGGCGCATTTAATGTCAATTAATGTACACATCTCCTCCATATATCCCCCTGTATTGAACCAGTGGCATCATTAGGCCTGGCTGTCTTAGGCTTCAGCCCCGAATGTGTAAATGTATGTACATATATATGTACATATGTATGTATATATATATATATATATATATATATACAAACGAAGGGACGACATGAGGCAAACCAAAAATTTTAAAAGAAAAAAAAGTGGGTTTTTTTTAAAAAAATTTTTATCAACATTAATTTCATCATCCAAAAAGGTTTGTAGAAAAAAACTGCCGTAAGGTTAAAAAAAAAAAAAATCTGCCCGTTTTACAATCCTTAAAATTTTAAAAGAAAAAAAAATCAACAAAATTTTTAAAGAATATAATCATCAATTTCTTTAATCACCATAAATTTTGAAAGAAAAAAAATCCTCAAAAATGTTCATAAAAAAATTCACCAAAAGGTTTTTAAAAAAAATCCAATGCACTTTATTTGTTAAGCACTTTAAAACAACCATCGACTGAACAAAGTGCTGTACAAGGTAAAACACAATAATAATAATAATAATAATAATAATAATAATAATAATAATAATAATAAATAATAATAAAAGTCTCAAATGAGGCATAAAAATTGCATACAATAAAATAATAAAATAAATTTAACAAAGACAATGAAAACCCATACAATAAAAACAATCAAATCACCAATAAAATAAGAATTAAAAAAATCACCTAAATTAAAAAAGAAAAAACAACATCAAAGATTTTAAAAGAAAATTGTCAGAAATGTTTTAAGAAAAGAAAAATCGCCCAAAATGTTTCGAGAAAACATGCCTTTCAAATCTGCAAGTTTTCTTTAAAAATCAGAAGCCAAAGGCCAAAATAAAAGAAAACACATGCCCATTCCCAGTGCTTAAAAAATATTTACCATATGTAACATGTCCTAATAATGATAAAAAGCCCCAGATCTAATATTCTGTCCATACTGTCCCGTCTCTCTGCTGCACGTCCACTGCATGGTCGCTTTCACAATCCCTCTTGGCTGCCCGCCACTGTTATAGAGTGTTGCCTAACCTATGTTTCCGTCAGCATGGAAAAATCAGAGGCTGGTTTGCATCATCAGGAACAGGAGGTGTGGTTTATAACTGTGGAGCCATTGTTGAGGTAAATGTCGAATCAGTGGATGGTGCCCGGACACTGGCATCCTCAACTTTTCCCCAGAGAGTGATGCAGAAATCCCGACTGTAATCTAACAATCAGACCCTTAAAAAAACAGTTGTGTACACACACGTGCGTTTAATTCAAACTCCTTGAAAATGCCATACGCAAAAACCTCGCTCGCTTCATTGATGCTGAATCCCTCACAGACGCGTGAGCCCGGTGTGCAACTGCTCCGGCTTACGAATGCAATTATAGTCGGATACTGCTCAAAACAAAACGTCTTTGTTCACCATGGAAACCCATTCTTTGAAAGTGCGGGAAAGATTTATGCTCCACATGGCGTACGTCTTGGCAGGGGGCTGCAGGAAGAATTAAATTGACCAAACTCTGAGCAGAGAGGAAGGAGGAGTGATCTAACTTGTCTCCATTCGGTCCAATATTCCACTGCAGCCATGCAGCAGAGGTTGTCATTTCAAATTACACTTACTAGACAAGCTCTATGTTCTGGTTGTGATTTTTTACTAATAGTTAATCGTTTTTTATTGCCAATGGGTGAACAGATTTTGACGTGACTTAAAGCAGGGACCTTCCTCGACTTTCTCGGTTGCCTCTAGCAGCCTGTCGATGGACTTTTTTGTCTCCTATATGGTCATATCATAATTTCAGTGTCTTCTGTTGCTAAAGAAACAAAAGCAACAACAACAAATAATACCAGGAAGCACTGACATGTGAAATATATTATGATATTGTGCCAGTTTTTCTGGTTGGGATCACCCTGATGCAGATTTTAAGATTACCAGATTTGGATAACATGCGCTCTGAATGGGGCTACATATCACAGTGTAGGCAGTCTACCAGAAAACACAGCAATCACCAATAATTTCCATGGGTGCTGCCAAAGAGACCGAAATGGAGATCTTAAGATTGTAACTTTAAAACATTTGTTGAAAGCTATTTGGGGGATTTTTTTTATATATATATTTTTTTAAACCTTTGGCTACTGTATTGAAAGCCTTAACAGGTAGCGTAATGTCTACGTTATCTACTTTACCAAAGCAACTGTTTACGCTGCGCATCACTTTTTTGTGAACGTAATATCCGAATATGGCCTTGATGGAGGTTCCTCAAATCTGGCACCAACGTCAACTTCGACTCAAGAATGAACTTATTAGAATCTGATGGTCGAAGGCCAAACTCATGGTGACCACTTACATCAAGTTTTTTTTTTTTTTTTTGCCGTTATACAAGAACCAGCTTGAAACTGTGCTGATTGTACTGATCCTCTGTGTGTGAAGCATTCATGTTTTCTCAGACATGGATATAAACTGTTAGTTCAACTTGAGTAGTATGTGGAGGCGTAAAACCGTGTGGCGGCATATCTAGTTTCTTTAGAACAACCCATTTTCAAGATTTTAACCAATCTGACAGCTAAAATCTGATCAGATTACACAACTGACCCAGGTAGCACAAGAGACAGGATGCTGACTGCAGTTTATGTAACAGCCTCAGAGAGAGGTGTCATGATTTTTTTAGAAAGCTGAATAAAGAAAATTTAACTTTTCTTTAATATGTTTACTAGAACAGTTTATGTCAAAGATAACTAACTTCAGTCTGCAAATTATTTTTTTTTAAATCTTTCTCCTCTAGGGTCTCCTCATCATTATCAGCACCACCACCCTGCGTCTCTGCTGCCGCACCACCAGCACTACCACTTGCCATTCATGGGCCACAGTCACTTCCCATTCCCATACCCAGGCTCTCCAGGTTCCCCCAAACCAGGCGTCCATCCTCCCCTCACACGTGTTGCCAGTAACCCCACCTTCCCTTCTGTTCCCTCCCCGGCCCCCGGTTCTCCAAATCCTCATAATGACACCCCGAGTCCTGGCAGCAGTGATGGCATCACCATGTCCCCACCTGCCCCTCAGCATCCCAACATGTGGCCCCCACACACGCAGCCCCTGTTTTCCTTAGCTAATGTCATCTCCATGGCCATGAGCATGGCCCAGTCCTTCATCCCTCCTGCGAGTCTGCCCGCCCAGGGGATGCCCTCATATCCAGGCTTCCACCCACAGTTACCAGCTTCCATGACCCCGCAGTCAGCTTTCCCCTCCGTCTACCCACAACCTTACCAGACCACACCAGTCGAGGTCCCGTATGCCACAGCGGGCATCCCAGCGCAGAACAACGTCTACATCAGCCCTGAGAATACGCCTCTGATGGACGGAGCCGGGATTCCTCAGAGCACTCATCCCACCTGGCCGCATCCCGTCTCTCCACCTTCTCTGTCCTCCACTCCTCCGCTGGTTCCTCAGGAGCCTCAGCAGCAGGTCAGACTCTCCAGTCCCCCCACCAGTCCCCCCAGCCTGCCCCAGGAGGACGGACTTCACAGTTACTCGTACTCGGCACAGGTAAGAGAGTTTTTACCCCGAAGCCATCGCCACATTGAAGACTGCACTAAAACACACAGTTCTTCACTGAGATCCTGTTATACTCTATGTGCAGTAAAATGAATACGTACTGTAGGTACTCTGTATGTATGTTTGAGCTGGTGTGTGGGTCTGCATGTGAGATATGACTTAATTATTTTACTATTTTTAATTTTATTTTATCTCATGCCCTGTCATTCTATTTGAGCGGCGCTTAGGCAGTGCAAATTAATTTCATTGTGTTTACCTGTACAATGTCAATAAAGATCCTCTCCGTTCTCTAGGTTCCAGTCCCGCCTGAACCCAAATCAGAAGTCTCCAGTTCGAACTCCATGTCAGATCTTTCTCCGTCACCCCCAGAGAGCCCAGAAAGCACTGTGAGTCACCTTTAGTCCCTTTTTTTCTCAGTTGATATAACTTTAAAATGTTGTTCTGCGTGTGCAAATTAATGCTGAAATGATTAGTTGATTAACTGATTTCTTAGCTGACAGAAAAGTAAAGTATTCAAGTCAGTTTTTTAAACCAAAAGAGTAAATATTTGAGAATTCCAGCTTCATTCCAGCTATTTTAAATTGATGGGATTAAGAATTTGGACTCTGGAGGATGGATGGATTACTGAAGGGACCTCAGGGGACCAGGGGTATAAAGTGTTCTTCAGCTGCAAATGTGACTGAAAATAACACATAACAACCATGGAGAGACTCAGAATGACCACAAAGAAACACAGAAACACCACAAATAAACTGCAAACAGACAGAAAATAGCTACTAAAAGGGGCAAACCAACCACAAAGACACACAAAAAGACTAAAACATAGACATAAAACAACTGAAAAGAAACTCACAATGACTGAAAAAGAGACACAAAACAACCAAAAGATGCATAACAACTACCAAAAAAACAAAAAATAACAACAAAAGAGCCAAAATCACCATGAGTTCTTTTTATTTCGCTCGTATGAAGGAAAGGTGCATTTCTGTGCCCCGAGGCCCCACCGTCTGCACGCCAATGTTGGTTTGACAGAACAAGCTATTCAAAGACACCAACTCAGGCTCTGGGGGGGACGTCTGTCAATATTTTCTGATATTTTAACTAAACCACGCTTTGATTAGTAAAAATGCATGCATCACTGATAGCTGAAACACCGAATTTTAGGACATTTATCAAATAACTGTATTAAGTGTGGGTCAGTCACATCTGGCCTATACTTGATCTACTGTAGCACTAACAATGTTTATTCTTCCTGCGCAGTTATCGTCCTTCAGCGCTCCTTTGCACTCCGCCGTACCCGAGATGAAAACCAGCAGCCCAAAACCGAAAGCCTCCTCCACTGAGCCTGGTAAGGAAATAGTTCTGTTAATGTTCTCATGTTCCTGCAACAGTTGCTCCTTCATCTCTGGATCATAAATGTGTAGTATGTTAGCAGCCAGGGGGCTGGGCGGGCTGGAAAATGACATACACTGTATGTTTATGTTTGCACCCCAAATAAACCCACACACATGCTTTTGTATACACACAAACGCACCCACGGCCAAATATTATATGTTTTTTTCTCTCCTCTGCTCCTTTTTATGATGTATTAGGTTTAAATATGATGTCTCTGTTACGGCCAATTTGCCTTTTGAGTTGTTTTGACTCTCTCTTTCTCCACGCCGTATCCTTGGTGACATTATCACCTCTTAGCAGTGCCTCAGGAGCTATTGCGTAACGGCGGGTCTGAGCGTAATGTTCCATTCAAAACCAACACAAACGTAGGTGTGATTGCAGCCTTGCCCACAAGCAACGACCAATCAGCGAGCAGCCGCGCTCGTTACGGGCCTCTCCTCCCATCTCCACGCCTGCCGGTGTTTATACCCTCCTTAGAGTCCCACATTCAACAGAGTCCCTCTGTTTCAGTGGGCACAGACCCAAACACCGGCTGTGTTTACTGTAAGAGGGACGCTTGGTGGGCGAAATGAGCCACTGCAGGATTTTAAACCCTGAAATGGTCTGCAGATGTGAGAGACTTTAACTGTTTGCGTCACCAGATAAACAACTCCATCGCAGTCATCACATAGAATCAGAAACGGCTTTCGCAATCAAGGAATTTGTTTTCATGTGTTGTTACAAAACATAAACATTGTGAGAGAAAATGAAATGTGCAGTCACACGGGCTGCGTTATTATTGCTACCATAAATGAAGGCTACATGGAGGATGTCCACCAGAACTAGAGGATTACTATTTTAGGAAACGAGACACAATGAAAACAAACTGACATTCTTGTTTTTAAGTCTTATCTTTGATTTTTTGTACTATTTTTTTATACTACTTACCTGTAGTAGTAGATGATGTACCTACAATGTAGGTCTATCATCTCATCTCTGTTGTTATAATGTTACATTTTTTTTTACCCATTTCTCTGAGAGCACTTTGGGCTTGTATGAAAGGTGCTAAATAAAAAAAGTTTAAATTGATTGGATTTGATTTGGAAGTCATGAGAGAGTGAGACTTTGTTCTGATGATCAGTCCGCTCTGATCAGATTACAGAACAATCGCTACTGTTTGGCCAATCATTGTTTAGCCAGTGATTGGCTGTTTTTTCATATAAACTGGCCGTCCAGATGTTACAGCTTCATATTCGTGGACACAATGAGTAAGTAAAGGTAGAGCTGCAAGTTAGTAGAACTGATTTAACCAACATAATGTCGAAGTAATTTATGTTTTTATGAGAGTATTGTGAGTCACCTTTAGTTACTTTTTTGACAGCTGATTTGTGTTTTGTGATTCAAATTAAATTAATAAAATCTTTATATCTATTATTATTATATGTTATTAGTTTTTAATCGCCTAAAAATATGATTTTTGACACGTGAGAAGTTTCAGTTCTTCAACCTCACAACTAGATGCCACTAAATCCAACACACTGGACCTTTAAAGTTGACGTAAAATGTTTTCAGAAATGCCTGCAGGATGTATGAAGAGCATTTAAGTTAACATTGTCTGTTTTTTCAGAGGTCCAGTCTGCACCGGTCACCGTTGGGCGATTCCAGGTGACGCCCAGCATGCACATTTCTGCGCCCGCTGCTCCAGTTGGCGCCGCACCTGCTGCACCTGCACCTGCAGACAGCGACAGCACCCCGTCATCAGAGAGCAGCACGGAGGAGCAGGGGGAGTCTGAGACGAGCCTGGGCACCTCCCTCACCATGTCCCCTCCTCACCCTCACGCCCACAGAGGCTCGACCACGGGGGTCCTCCAGGAGGCTGACGGGCAGGTGGGGTGGAGCCAGGAGCAGCAGGAGGACAGAGAAGAAGAAGATGAAGAGGAGGAGGAGATGGAGGGGGAAGAGGAGGTCGTTGGGGAACGTCAGAGGACGAGGAAGAGGAGCCGGAGGAGAGCGTACAGCCTGAGCCTGATGGGAACGTCTGCGGACAGCGGGCTCTCAGTGACGGCGGCTGAGATGGAGGGGAGGCTGTGGGACGGAGCGGCAGAAAGCCCGCAGTACAGCAACGCCCTTCACCATTTATGGATGATGACCTACAACCGCAACACTCCCTACATGAGCAGCGATGACTCCGACAGTGACGACGAGGACATGCTGGAGGAGCTCCAGGAGCTCAGAGAGAAGTAAGTGACACCACAGAAGAAAAACACTTCAACACTGAATAGGTGCCAAAGACAGAATTTAAACGGAAAACAGTTTTTTTAACTGAAAAGGGGGAAAAAGTGTTTTTGAAGTCGTCAGGCAGATTCGACTAAAGGAATGAAAAAGGATGTTGATTAAAGACTTTGACAAGGGCCTCACATTCACATGGACATCCAATTTAAACACATTTTAACGACTTTAGAGATCTTTGGTGAAACTTCAAGTCAAAAATTATACCAAAATGAAAACATCATGCTTTACTCTCAGTCTTTACGTTGCAACTTTATGGTAAAGTCTTCAGTTTCAAAACCTGAAAAACTGTCCTGTGTGAACACAAATCTCCATTTAAGGTTTCGTTTTTTTATTAGAGTATGAGTATTGTTTCTTTGACAGAAGAGCCTGAGGCCTGTTGATTGATTTTGTTGGGCTACAGCCAACAGTTGTTTTCATTATTAAAACAGATAAATCTGTTATAATAAACTATAGATACTTATCAATTTCTCACAGCCTAAGGTACTGTCTTCAAACTATGTTTTGTCCAGAAAATAATCCAAATCCCAAAGATAATCAAATTACAAAAAAATCAAACGGTGAAAAGCAACAAGTCTGCACATTTAGGGGGCTTTATCCAGTGGTTATCGAAATACTTTTACAGTATTTTCCTGTCAATTGAGTAATCAAGGAATTATGTCTGCAGTAGAAGTTTGATACAATATTTAAATCTTTAACACTGGAACCACCAGGGGCCGTTGTATACCTGAAAAATCAATAAGTAAAATTTATCTGCTATGAGAAAGCAGTGATTGTCAAAGTACGAGGCTTTGTGGTGTGACAAATAAATGACCCTTGTACCTGTAGAAGGGTCGTTCATGTATCAGCCTAAAACACAGGGTAGTATAATGGAAGAAATAAAGAAATAAACTCACAAAATGACAATAAAATAATATAATGATAAACTTCTTCAGAGTGAAGGTTCAGTGTCTTATGACATTGCTCTGTTGTGCACTTTAGTCGACAAAGGTGTTGCCATCCCAACAATGAAAATAACGAAAATAACTGCGTTTTCTATCGAGGTAAATTTACCCACCTGCATTTATAGGTAGAAATGACCTTTTTTTGTTTTTTGTTTTTTTTTTTATCTGGCTTTATATTGACAAACTTTAACAAAAGGGGCTCTCAGATAGTTTTAGGAAGGCACAGACTTGGGGAACTTAAATTTTACTGACACAAAGTTACATATAATCAAAAATCAGCCAAGAAAATGTTAGATTCTAGTGTAGATTTGTGTTAAAATCAAGTCAAGTATAAGTGAATCAGAAAAGAAAGTTTAGCCAACAATCACAAACTTTATGAGGCCTTAATTTCCTTGAATCCACATGCCTTCAAGGACTTTCAAGGACTACAGCTGCCATGACTGACTTTTCAAGCAACAAAAGGGGAGCCTTATCCTCTTACATTTGCTGTTTTTGTCCCTGTTCAGACACCTGACAGAGGTGCAGGCCCTGCAGGCCGCCCAGAAGAGAGAGATCGAGGAGCTGTATGAGAAGATGGGGAAGATTCCTCCTCCAGGCATCGTCTCTCCTGCTGCGATGCTGTCCAGTCGACAGCGCCGCCTGTCCAAGGGGAGCAGCTTCAACTCGTCCCGCAGGAACAGCCTGCAGCGCCTCGAAATGTTGCCGCTCCAAGGTGAATGAGAATATCCAAACTTAATAATAATAAGACAAGCTTATGTCCAAGTGGGTTAATGATGGATGTTTGTTTTCCCAGGTATCATTAGGAGAAACTCCCTCGGAGGCAGCAGCAGCGGCTCCCAGGATAAACCAAGCAAAGGCGTCACCTTTGCCACTGACATTAATAGAATGGTGAGTGAACACTGAATTTAAAAAAATATATATCTGTAGGACAAAAATCACACATTTTTTCATAAATAAATATATGAAAAAATGATTAAATAAATACAGAAATTTTACCTCATTTACATTCAGACACATAAATAAGAAATGAATAAATGCAGTTGTACAAAAATGTAAAAATGATTTTAAGATGTTTATTTTATGTCCCGTATAATTATCAGCTTTTATTTATTTTTGCTTTTTTTTTTTTTAGCTATATGTGTATTTATTTATTAGTTTATTCTTGTATTTATTTATAGTTTATTTCTGTATTTATTTAGAGTTTATTTCTATTATATCTGTTTATACATTTATTTATTTTTTTATTTATTAATTTACTCCTCTTTACATTTTCCTTTTTATATATTTTTTTTATTCATTTATTTATTAAGAAACATATACATTTATATATAATTTATGTATTTATTATTATTATATATATATATATATATATATATATATAATATATATATACATATATTCAGACATTTATTTTTCTTGTATTTCTTTATTCATTTTCTTATGTATTTCCATATTTATTTACTTTCAAATGTGTTTTTTTCTTCTTTTCCATATTTATTGATATATTTTGTGAACTTTTCTCTGCCATAAAAAAGGCTGTTCTCACTTTTTGTATTCATTTTCTTTTCATTTTCCTAGTAAGGAACTCAGCCAAGCACGCTGTATATGTGGACTACCTCATCTGAAGTGTGACTGCAGTGGTCAAACCCGTGCTATAGTTGGATCGTTTTAACACTTTTCACTGGCACACCAATCAGCAAACTGCTTCCCAAACTGCTGCCAGTGCTCATTTACCTCAACGTGTAAATATAGAAACTGTCCTCAGTAAAGCTGGATTCACACAGGAACTGCAACAGTTTTCAGCCCGCCGTCGAATTGATGCATTTGTTGTAGCCAAACAACAGAATACAGTTTAAACCGGTTCATGTTAGAAAACGCCAAACTGTCAGACCCAACGGTTCAAGATGAAACAGTTTCAGTCCCAGCTGCAACATTACTTTGCAAAAAATCCACAGAGGAGGTTGTGTCTTCGGTTTGTCAGCAGAAAAACTACAAGCCAGATTTTCATCAAACTTTGTGGGAACATGGGCCAAGAAGGAACCCATTTAAATTCTGTAGTGGATCTGAATCATGGGGCAGATACACACTTTATTTTTCACTTTTTGTCAACATTGTGAGAAAAGGCATTTGGCCTTGGCGGAGGTCTGAACTCTCGGGAGTACCCTTCTACTTTGAAACGTTTTCTCTGAGCTTTTAGCATTAACGCAGTCAAGCGACGGTCCAAAGTGCTGCAGAGTTTGTGGCACTTTACTCCGACTTTGACCCAGAATGAAGATGGTTTCTGTTTTCCTGCTCGTCTGAATCACTGCCGTTAATCAATGTGAGCGCATTAATGTGAACCACAGCGAGGCTCTGACACTTCTGACCGTTGTCGCACACACAACGACATTTCCGGATAATCTCGCGACTCCTTTGCTGTAGTTTGTTGATGATTTCTCAGCACCTGCTGACTGCACAGTGAATATACTCTGATTTTTTATGTATTATGGAGACATTTTGTTGTTGTACATCTTGTTACTTTAGTGATTTTGACACCTTATAGGATGACGTATGTTCTCTAGACTCAGCCTTGACATTTGAAAATGTAGTCAAAATGATTTTTTCTCACATTGTGAAGGAGCACAATAAGAATATATTTATATAAACAGGGTTCCCACAGTTTTACCAATCAATTTTCAAAACATCAGTCCATTTCCATGACTTTATTTAAGTAGTTTCTAATGAGTAGACAGGCCTTGTACAGACATGTCAAATACAAGGACTTAAACTACTTTTTCAAGCACTCATTTTTTATTTTCAAGGGTGATTAGTTTTCTCCACAACCATCTGTTGCAAAAAAATGTGTAAATGCAAGAAAAGGGAGGAAACACATGTTATCAGGACCTAAAATATAACTTACTATTAATTAGCTGGTTATCCTTTTTCTAATTTCAAACAGTTTTCTAATTGTTTCATGAAATCATTTATTTTTCGGTTCTTTCAATTTAATTCAAGTACTTTTTTTGAGTTAAAAAAATGTGTGATTTTCAAAATATTCCAGTATTTAAATTTCTGAGTGCCAAATTTAAGCACCTTGTATGAACCCTGTATACATTATTTAACACACTTCCTGTGCAAACTGCTGGCGCTGCTAACTTTACTCGCTTGTTAAAACATTGGCGGCCTTAGCAACGACCCGATGCCTGTCTGGTCTTTTTCTATCACGTGATTCGAGTGATGTTTCAACGGTCACACAGCGCAGCAGTAGATTTTAAATTAGTAATGCTGGGACCAAATTTGCATTACTCTAGGCTTTTTAAAATATTTAAGAACATTTTTTTAAATATCTAAAACAGTTTGTTAATTCCAGACAATGTCCAGAACCTGGAAAATAATTTTTCGAATTTCATATATTTTCCAGGAATTTCATGATGTGGGAACCCTGTATTAATGCATACATGTGAAATGTTAAAGGGATAGTTCAGATTTTATTAAGTGGGGTTGTTTGGGGTACTTACTACGTGTTTAGTGTATTACAAACAGTAGATGTCAGTCAGCACGTCCCCGGTTTGGAGAAGCAGACAGGAGTACTGACATGTACTGCTGTGGTTGGGGTCAGCAAAACAGCTTTAGCCACCTTAAAAAAGTCCGACCCAAAAAGAAATAAATATCAGTTTAAGTGTATTCTATATTAGGAGTATTTTTACTGCTTTACTTTTCCATCAGACCGCCCATTTTGACTTCAATTCACCACAAAACACGACCAGACTCCATTGACTAAAACAGCAATTTTAACAACCTGATCATGATGTTTACCGGCCTACAGCTGCTTCAATCAGTTAGTTTGGGATAGTGTGTGACTTTGGTGAAACCAAAGTAACCATTTTAAACACAAAACTCACACAGTAACACACACAAAATAACAGATGGAGGCAGATGTAGACCAGCAGCTCCTGTGTTCAGCGATATTAAATCACTGTTTTTCTCAATGGAGTCTGGCTTTAAGAGAGCAATATAATGGCTTCATTTTCCAGTTTGAAATCACTGTCTGGCAGTAAGGTAAAGCAGTGAAAATATTCTAAATATAGCATACACCTCAACTGATATTGTTATTTTTAGGTGGGACTTTTTTAGGGGGCGAACATAAATGTTGCTGCTGCTCCCTCCAAAGCAGCACATTGCTCAGCTTCCATGTCAGACTCAATCCTGCGTCTCAAAGCTGGCGTTTTGTACCTAAAAAAAAACTCTGAACTAGTCCTTTAATGCTTTAGCCAGACGCTATTTATAAACGTTGGCATGCTTCAGGAGAAAGAAAATTTTCCCTAACTAGGGAAACTATGATGCAAAAAAACCCTTTTTGCTCAGCCATCACACATCATCTTTCAAATATTATAGCTGGTTTCACATTAAAAAAATGATTTCTCTGCATTGATAAGTTGTGAAAAATCTGCCTAGATTTTAGACTACTGGCTTTCCTGTTGACTGTACATGTGTATATAGTAGAGTGCATTTATAGATCATGTTTACAAGTTAACTAAACGTCAGCAACATTAATTCTCGCTCGAGCAAAAATCATCGCTTGTTCCGTAGATCAAGCACCTTGTGCACTTTAGTAACGTTTGTTTTCAATCATTTTAACACATTTGTGGATGAAACTGTGTTCACTTCGAGGAAGAGCTGTTATTTTTGACAAGGGAGGTAGAGAATATTCCCCAGTAATCACAGTAACGACGATCTACGCTCCCACAAACAGTGAGTACGATGTGGGATATAGAGAAGCTGTGAATGTGTAGCTGTTGCCTTATAAAAAAAACAAATCACACCACACACTGAATCTTCTGGCAAAGGAACTTTCCTGTAAGATTTTTCCAAAGTTGGTAATATATTCAAAGAAAAATTCTGAATGTAAATATATAATTGTATTGCTTTCTGAAGCTGCTACTGTCCTGCCATGCTGAATCTGTGCCTTTTCCCTTACAATGTCTTATTTTATATTTTTACTCTCGAGATTTGGTGGTTAGATCAGACTCCATATATTAAATTTTGACAAAAATAAAATGCAATTGTAAATACCACGCCTCTTTTTTGTCATCTTTACTGCTTCGCTCAGTCTCACATAAATAGCTACAGAGACATAATTATGTTAAAAAAAAGTCAAATACATTATATTTTTATTTTACAAAGCATCACTTTCTCAACATAAATGTTTGAACAGGTTGATCCGTGTGTCATTTCAGCAGTGTCACCGCCACTCTCTGCTGTTAAAGGCCACTGTTGACTGAAATTTAGGATATTCTCTCCCCCCTGTGTGCATTTCACATGATCAGGGCTGAAAACCTGTTCAGTAAGGGTTGTAATTACACTACAGTGTGGGCCTTTTGAGTAGCATGCAAGGTCAGTGGATTAGTCCCCTCCACTGACAATCAAAATCAAGACACATCAAGCAATAAGTCAGCAGCAGAACCTCACAATTAACCTTCACAATCAACACAAAACAGAGTCCACCGCTGTGTCCACATGAAAAGCAGCGGCCAGCCTTGGAATATAATTCAGTGGCTTCAGTGTCCACATAAGTCCCGTCTCAGTTAAGTGCAGAACAGACACACAGTCCAACGACAGACGGGCGACACGTGCGTCTCAGTTGGCACCGGTCTTTGGCCCCTGCAGTCTTGCTTGCTTGGCCTCCTCATCGATTTCATCCATGATCCGCTCCTGAGAGACGGAGTAAAATGTGTAGCCGTCTAGCGAGGGAGCAAGTGGTTAAGGCAAATAACTCACAGCAAGAAGTAAGATTTAACATGAAAAGCTATGTTTCAGTCAGGTGTTTGTATTAAATTTGCTTAAAAATAAAAAACATTTTGCTATGTGTGTTTAAATGTTTTTGTAAAGTCATTCTGAGAGGAGAAGTGATGATGAATTGTATTGTATTATACTGGGAAAGCGCTTAACAAAATGTAGAAACCCACAACCAACCCCCAAAAAGTTTTTCAAGTATTTATTACTTTTCTTTTATTTATTTGTTTATTTATTTAACACATTTTCAGGTCATTTTCTTGTATTTTTCCACAAATATTTTGCTGATTTTCCCTCTTTCGTTGCTCATCGCCTTGTTTCCATTTTCTACGCTTCCAAAATGTTAATATGTTAATAAGAAGAAAAAACTGGGCTCTTACCGGGACAGCTCAGTGTTATAAGTTTTAAGCATCTGACGCATTCAGGAGCTGTGACACCAGGAAGACCTCAGGTACACTGACCGTGGTTCACCTTTCGTTTCCTGCCTACAAAAGCTGTATTTCTGTATATTTTAGGTATGCAGTGAAAAACACAAATTAACTATTCACCCGCAGATTTTTTAAAAACGCAGCATTTCACATGTGTTGTTCATCGTTAAAGTGATCCAAACCACCTTCACAGTTAACGCTCACTTCACCTGGAACTTTCTGCTAACATGTTAGCATCCAGTTAACGGCAATATTTCTACGCGTTGACTTGTAAGTTACGTGACATCTACGAAATTTAACTATCATTAACAAAACGAGGAGATAAAGTTGCGTCGGTGCTTTTATATTGTGTTATTTTAACACTTGGGAACTCCTGAGTAGCGTTAGCATGCTAAGCTAACGTTACATAGTTCACCTTGTGTTGACGTTAGTGCGCATGCCAAGGATACAGATCCCCAGAACCAGAGCTCCGATGGCGAGTCCCGTCACTACATTTCGCGTCCGCAGCTTCTGCGTCTTCTTCTTCCACTGCTCGAGCTCTACCTGCCGGATAAAATGCAGCTGCTCGTTCGATAAACCCTCCTTTGTGGGGTCTATCCTGGTGGCAACGCGGGCATCGGACTCCTTCGGCGTCTTGTCGGCCATGTCTGCGGTCAGTTAGTGGGGTTGTTTCACAGCAGTTACGCGAGCAGCTGTGTTTTAAACGATCTGCTAACTGATGAGGCGTTTATTTTAACTGTGAGCAACCCATCCATGTGTTGTCAGATCTGCGCCGTGCACCAAAATTGTGCTACATCAAAATGAACCCCTCGGTAACATCTATGGTTCCTACTGTGAGAGTCGGTCTAACGGTAAAAACGGTCGAATAGCGCCATCTTGTGAAAAAAACACAACGGTTCGTTTCGGGTTTTCAGCTTCATTTTTGACAACAATTTGTTTATAAATGTAACTTTTTGTGCCCAAAGAGCGTTAGACAGTGTATTAAAATGGCGAAAAGATTATTTAGTTCGCCGAGTGACAGTGTACACTTCAAGTTTCGAGAAATTTCCGTCGACCTGCTCACAGATTTTCTTGCTAATCTCAACAAAAGTAACAAAGATAATCTCAACAGTTTGTCAAAATGCAGCGGAAACTTCAAAGATAAAAGACTAATGGGTGAGTAACGTTAATTTTAACGTTAGCTCAACTCTTTATAGTAGTTTAGCTTGCTAACAAACACCATTTTGGGGGAAAATTAATAATTAAGGGGCACAAAGCTACGGTCTTAAATGCGTATGAGCCAAATATATTTTCATACGGGTTTAAATTTATAACCGTTATTTGGAAAGACAATACATTTCTCTATTTGTGTGTGAATATACTGTGTTAATGTATTTATTTTATTTCTTTTTTTCGTCTTATTAATATTTTTCTTAATTCTGAATGCATTAATTTATTATTACTATTAGCAGCAGTAGTAGTAGAAGTAGTAGTAGTGGTAATAGTAGTATTATAATAATTTTGTTTTCAATTAAAACTTTCAATTAATTTTATTTATTTATTTATTATGATAGTATAGTATATTTCATTTAGTTCTCTTTATTAAATTAATTAATTATTATTATTATTGGTAGTAGTAGTAGTAGTAGTAGTGGTGGTGGTAGTCATAGTAGCATTCATTTTTTTTTAGTAGTATTAGTATTATTTATTTATTTTATTTCATTTTTCTTGGTTTGTTTTTTTACTGAGGTAATATATCTCTTTAAAAGAAAAAGTCAATTTCTCTTTATGACATCCAGGTAAACCATCAGTTTTTTATGTAGTATTTTTGATTCTTAACTAGCCTGTAGCTGGATTAATACCTGCTCTTTGCAGAATGTGTGTTTCCTCTTAATTAACTATTTATAAGTTGATTTATATTTTCTATTAATAGCCTGAATCTGCAAAGTAGTTTTGCATGCATTGCATGTCTTACATGTTCAAGTTCCTTTACTTAGAGGTATTTTGTATGCTCCGATAGTCTATTAACTCTATTCTTTTATTTATTTATTTATTCTTTGTGCTTTTGCCAACACCCTGCGTCCTTCTCTTGTGACACTCAGAATACATCTTCCTGATAACCAAAGAACTAAGACTTGATCCGCTGGCTGGATACCATGCCGTTGAATTACTTCAAAGGTAAGAAGGAGCAGTACGTTTGCTTTTCCCCACCACACCCAGTGTGATGTTTGTTTAGCCTTTGCTTGAATAATTGTCTCCCTCCAGGTTCATGGTCAAGCACCTTACAGATTTATTGACCACACCCACACCTCAAGGTGCAGCCGCGGATCAACCAGGAAGTTATGAGGATGCTGTGTTTGACAAGCTCAAGGACAAATTCCCCCTCATCGTCTTCTCCTGCCTGCAACTGGCAAGCAAGCTGTCTTTGCATAGCCATGTAAGTCTGATTATTAGTTTCAATATGCCATGATCAGAAATACAAAAATCCTCATACATTTCTTTTCACTTTTTTTTAGATAATCAACAACAACACTGCTGTACGCTTTCTGCATTCAGTTGGCCTCAGTGTTTCCAAGCAGACTGTCCTGGAATCAGAGCTGATGGTCCTGAAAGGGCTTGAATTCAGACTAAATACTCCTAATCCACTGACGCATGTGGGAAATCCTTCTGGAGGTTCTTGGTAAGATATCATATTTCAACACAGAGCAACTTTTATGGTGGACAAAAATCAACTTAAGTATCAATAAATAAATAAATAAATACATAAATAAATAAATAAATATAAATAAATAAATAAATAAATAAATAAATAAATGTAAAATAAAATAAATAAAAACAGAATTAAATAAGTAAAAGATTAACTAAATACTCAAACAGACATTGAAATAAATAAATGCATGAATAAAGGAATAAATGCAGAGTTGAGAACATCCTACCTCATCAACATACAGATACAGAAATACATTAATTAATAGATTTAGCTGTAAAAAAAAAATTGAAAATTAATTCAAGATATGAATGTATTTGTTTAATTATCACATTTTATGCATTTATTCATTTATCTGTTTATTTCCATATTTATTACACTTTTTAAATCAATTTAGAATTTTCTATATTTATATATTTCTGTATTTATTCCAGCATTCATTTATTCTTTTATATATTTTTGTATTTGTGTTTATTTATTCCTGTATTTATTTATACATTTATCAGTTATTTCCATATTAATTTCACTTGTCTTAATTTATTATTTTATTTATTCATATTTTTCTTCATATATTTTAGCAGTTATATATTCTTTCTTTTTGATATCCTGGTGTGTTTTTCCTGTTTTGTTTTGTTTTTTAAATTTACATTTATCTGAAGATTTATTTATTGACTGATGCAAAGTCATTTTTCTGTTAGGATCAGGATGTAACAAAAATTGGGCAGAATTATTTCTGTGAAGATAATTCAGTCACATCCACCAAACAGCTGTGCTGACCTTGAACGAGATGACTAAATTTTTGTAGGACACAATGAGCCGTCCATCCCTGTGGAGCGCCTGTATCAACTGTGCCACCACGTCCTCCAGTTCGTCAGCCTTCAGAGGACAGCCATCTACGAGTCCTTGTTAGTGACGACCACCCAGTGTATGGACCCACCCGGAGAACAGAGGTATTACAGCTCTCTTTTAAACCACATTCTCTAATTAGTTTTGTCGAGGTGGTTACTGTCATATTAGAGTGGATGAGCTGCTTGATTGGCAGTTTTGGCGACTAGGACCAGCTGATAACTGCTCTTGTTGTTTTGGTTTAAAACTTTGTCTTGCGTCATAATGTTTGTCATGCCTCGGTCCCCCGCCTGTGACATATACAGCTGTTAAATTATGACAGTGAATACAACCTCTTACTGTTGGTGTGACAGTTATTAAACATGCAATCCTTTTTTTGGCCACTTGAACATAACTTTAACCCTTGCTTGCTCATGAGGGGAATATCTCTTTGGTTGCTAAATGCTCCACTAGCCTCATACTTTTGTTCTCTGTCCGGTGCTTGGCAGGTTGTGCACAGTGAGTTTTCAGAGCTTTTTAACTGAAAGCAGGTGCTTTCTGTGGCCTAAAACAACGCTAAAAGACTGGACAATAAAACAAGAAATTTGTCAGCCGGTAAATCATAAAAACAAGCATAAAGATGTTGTAAAATAGGAGAATTGAAGAGCTGCATGATTATTCTCTGGGGTCATACCAGCAACCTGTTTCTTTTTACACAGTCATTTGATCCATTATGAACATAAAATATTGATTTTAGCTGCTTTGATCCTAAACATCTTTAAACAGAGAACAGTTTGTGACAGTGACTGAAGACTGCATGCTTCTCGGTGTTGGTGTCATCGCCGTGGCTGTGTTCATCCTCTATGTCAGAAAATGGGAACAGGTGAAACACGTCTTATAAGTTTAATATGTATCTAAAACCGTTTTTAAAATCTTGAAATTGTGTACAGTATGCAGCCATATAAAAACATTTCAAGTAATCTACTTTATCCAAGTTAAGTTAAACATTTGATACAGTTTTTATGTAGGCCTACTCCTAATATGTATTGCAGGTTGTGGAAGAACTGAGCCACATCACAGGAATCTCAAAGAGGAGCATCAGCGATTTTGTTCACGTAACATTGATGCACATTGTCAGAACCAGTTCCCCTTTAACATCGACCTGAGTTTTCTACTTCTCCTCTGAATTCTGCTTCATACTTTTGCTGTTTATAGTGAAGTTGAACTTGTAGTCGTAGAAGTTGGTGCAGAACATGTGTGTCTGTGTGAAATTATTTGATTAAAACATGAAACAGAACAAAGAGAAATATCTAATGTAGTGAAATGGTGCAAAAAGACTGACTCACTCTCAAAACACTCACTGAATGTTGGGATGATAAATGTAATAATATTATATAAAACAATAACTTAATCCTAATATGCTGTATATCTCCACTGCTTTTACTATTTTTGTGCCACATTGATCAGCTCACACGAAATAGATGCACAGTGGTTTATTGATATACTTAGTGTTTAGTTACACATCAGCCAAGATGTGAAATAAAAAGACAAGTATGTCAGAAGATCAAGCCACAGATGAGTCTGGTGAGGGGCTCCTCCTCTCTGCGATTCTCCCCTGGATCATCCTCATTTGTGTGATAAGCAACTCGGCTCTCTGAATCTGAGGACAGAATTAATAATCCAATTTAAAACCCCGTCCCAAAAAAAAATCTATTATCATTTTAAACAAGTTTACCACAGACTATTTAAAAATGTTTGGAACCTGAAAACAAGATTTTAACTTGGGACAAATAAATAAGTAATAGGATATTGTCAAAACCATAACCTTCATCAAATCTATCAATTCAACGGCCAGAATAAATGTTGATACTGTACGTTTCTGTAAGTCAGGGATTCATTACATTTGCACGTAATTTGCATGTAAAAGTTAGGAAAACATTTGGCTTAAAATACCTGGTTTTGGCACACAATCCCCGGTGAAATACCAGCAATGTCCCAGTAAAAAACAATTGTGGTGGCAGCATCTCTGCTAGAAAAAAATGATGGGGTGCGATAAGACACTCTTGTATGGGGGCTAAAAATCAGCTGAAAAAACAGTCAGCTAAAAAACTCACATTTCGGGGCTAATAGGTCTCTGGAAAAACAGCTACTAGTTGCTAAAAGACACCCATGTTTGGTTTCTATAAAAGCAGTCGGAAAAACAGCCACAGGTGGCTAAAATACATCCTCATTTGAGGGCTAAAAATCCACTGGAAAAACTGCCAGCGTTCGCTTAAAAAACACCCATGTTTGGTGGCTATAAAATTGCAGGAAAAACAGCCACAAATAGGTAAGAAACACCTATCTGTGGGGGCTAATAGCTGCAGAACACAGTGATGGGTCATTAAAACACAGCCACATTTGGGGGCTAAAAGCTGCCAAACAAAGTTACTGGTCACTAAAAAATACCTGCATTTCAGGACTAAAAAGCTGCAAAAAACAGTCATGGGTTGCCAAAAACACTGATGTTTGAGGCTTAAAAGCAACAGGATAGACAGCAATGGATCTCTAAAAACACCATCATTTGGAAGTTAAATTGGCACAAGGAAAACAGCCATAAGTAGTGAAAAGACACAACCTTTAGGGCTGAAAAGCCGTTGGAAACACAGAGACAGGTACTGAAACAACATCCATGTTTTGTGCCTAAAAAGCTACAGGAACTAGAGCAGAGCAGAGAAGAGAAAAAGAAGAGATATCATTGTTTGTTGGTCTTGAACAGTGGACAGCAGCTGGCAGACGTCTCGCCTAGGTGATACGCCATCCCCTCCCCGTTCCAGTGATGAAGTCAATTTGATACTACGTTGCTTTAGAAATGTTAATTATGATTTGTAAGAACATGCAAATGTGACGTGGTCATGGTTTCCAGAGATGTACAATGCCAACATTTTCTTCTGGTGATGAGCTGCATTTGGTCTGACTTATGTACTAATTTATCCTGTACTACGTCCTACACAACGCATTTTGTTCAGTGCTATGTTGAATATGTTAAACAATCATACGCTTCAAGAGGGTATAGTTACCGTGGGGTTTAGGCTGGAGTCTGTCACTGTGCTGATGTTCAACACTCGAGCTGCTTCTCCCAGATTTAACAGACCAGAGATGTCATCCATCTAAAGCAGGAGGGAGCAAAAGTGCTGTCATACAGTACGTTCAGAATTCATTTTTCAACCCTAATTTGTCCATTGGGTGACTCTCAGTCTCAGTTTACTTGAAGCCGTTGTTCCAAGTAATATTCCCTGATGTCCAACATGTCCCGGTCCAGATCCAGCCATCCCATACAAAGTTCACACTTTCGGATAGTGTAGGGCCCTGCCCCTGGAAAATTGAATACAGAATACAGCACATATTAATCATGATCAATGAATACCCTTTTGCATTCAGCCTCTTGAGGATTTTTTTTTCGCGGTCGGCGTAATAGAATCTAACTGCTTTGTTGATCTGTCAGATGATCATCAATAGTTACTTACCTGACCTGATTCTTGACCGTGTCCATCTCTTCAGGCAGTCGAGGTGAATGAAATGCAGACTTCCTAAACACAGGCAAGGTGATATCAGCGGGTTGGTTGGTGAACTATAGCCACTGTGGCAAATTCGACACTGGTCCTCTTCGTCCTCATCAGATGACTCACCTAATAACCTACAGACAGAAGGAGACAACACAAGTAAAATTTAGGAAGAGTTTATACCTTGAAGGTCCACTTCATCTGCAAAATCCAGAATACATCTTTTGCCTCCTGCTGTAATGCTATTTATCAGTCTAGATTGTTTTGGTGTGAGGTGCAGAGTGTTGGCGATATCAGTCGTAAAGATGTCTGGTGGTGTCACACACTTACTCCAAAAGCATTGACAAAGCAGCACTATTTCATGAGTTCAGAATGAGAACCGGCTGATATCGCCAACACTGCACCTTAGACCAAAACAATCTAGTTTGATAGATAGCACTACAGGTAGGAGTAAAAATATGTATTTTTGATTTGGGGTGAACTGTACATTTAAGCCTTTCATACATATCTGAATCAGCATAATGCACCTGAGAACTTTCATCTAGTTTGATAAACATCTTGAAAGATGATTTTTGACTTCATAAGCACAATTCAATAAGTTTACTGTACAGTTATATCCGCTATATAAGCTGATAATCAGCCTTAGCTATTCAGTGTATCATTAAAAAGCAAGGCTGTTAGAGAGATAAAAAAAAAACTGAAGAAAGGCTGTTTGGTAGATTAAATAAAACTTAAGAAAAGCAACAAAATCAGTTTTGAACAGAAATCTTTTAGACTTTGCTATCATATGCTCACCTTTTTATGGTTCTGTATACAATCTCTTTGTTGCTGTCGTTCGGTGACTCGATGTTTTGGGCATCTGCGGTAGCCCCTCCCTCGGCTCCTTGACATTCTTCCTCGTGTAGTGGCTCTGTGATATCACTAATCGTCATCACATCATCCAGATTATCTAGTTGTCCAACGGTGCCCTCAATGGACGACTGCAGCGCGTCAGTGGTAGCGCAGTCCTCCATGATGACGACCAGAGGGCAACTTCTGTAGAGGCTACTTCTGGGTGGAGAGGCCGGGCGTGTCTGTGATGTCGGCCTGCTGTTTTGAGGCTCGGGGAGATGTTGGTGTGGGCAAATTACAAAGCCCCAGCTGAGTCTGTTAGTGGTTGGTGGCATATGAGGTTGCCAAGTGTGCTCCAGAGGACAACTGAGAGAGCACCCATCACTACCTTCAGGAGAAACTGTGGATGCTCTTAGCTGTGAACTCACAGACTCCGAGGGGGGCTCTCTGTCCTGACAGGAGCTTAATAGTTTATCATCTCCCTCCTCCTCCTCTTCTACAGACACTTTATCAAATGTGGGAACATGGGAGACATTGGCGGCACCTCCCAGGAAGTCGACCGGAGCCTCAGCATCGGAAGGATGCTCAGAATCTGTGGTATCCTCAGTGTTTGTTTTGCCGAAAGGGTGTTTTATCTTGCACTTCAGGGCGCCTTGGCTTTGTCTTTGCTTGCTTGCCTCCCCATGGGCTGATCCATTTAATCCTCCGTCTTTCACATGCTTGGACCTGCACTTGTTGTGACACTGCACAGGGTGCTCCTTGTTGCCTTGGTAAAAGGAGATGCAAAAGCAAAAAGCAATGTTCTTAAAGATATCAAACATATTGGCTTGTAATAAAAATACACAAGATATCAAATAACACTTAATGAAATAGTGTAGGGGCTGTAAAAATAAATGCAGTGAGAAAACTGGCTGGTTGTGTGCTGCTATATAACCTGCAGCACATCCCAGAAAACTTACATCTGGATGCCAGGGGGGCCTTTTCTCTGTGGGGAATCTTTGAAGTGGTTGCCAGCTCTGCAGTCATGCTCTGGGTCTCACTGGAGACAGCTTGAAGGCAGGACACAGAGCCTTTATTCGATGGGCTCCCTGGCTCAGATGAAGAAGCACTTTTCCCAGAGCTGCAGGGGGGCGACTGCAGGTGGCGAGCAAAGAGGTTTTGGAGTGTACAGTTGTGTAGCTTAAAGGGATAGTTCAGCTGTTTTTGAAGTGCTGTTGTACGGGATACTTATCCAAAGTCAGTGTTTTACAAACAGTAGATATCAGTCGACAAGCCATCAGTTTGGAGAAGCAGCCTGGAGTCTGACACAGAAGCTAAGTGATGTATTGCTGTGGTTGGGGGCAGCAACAAAATGTATTTTACCCACCCAAAAAAGTCTCTTAATTTCAGTTTAAAGAGCCGCTTCTACCAAAGCTTTTTTTTTTCTCTACAGCCAAAAACTCCAGGCACTCCTCAAAAACATCCAAATGCAAATGTTTCAGAGCGCTTTGGAAGCCAGAGGTGCATCTAGGGAGAGACTTGGGGTGGCATGGGCCACCCCGGAAATCTGAGCGGCCACTCCCTTATGATTGGCTGGTGTGAATCATTTGATGAGTAAACTGAATTTTTATTTAAATGTGCAATTCAGACTTTAACCTGAGAAGCAGTAGTTTGCCAAAGTAGTGTCTAATTTTGTGACTAAGACAGACATTAAATTTTAGTTGGAATGAAAAAAGGCTCAATGATGTTTTAAATGTCTAAGGATGTAAGAACTTCACATTGTGTGGACGTCAGCATTAAAAGTTTTGCAGATGTTTGCATCTTATGACCAATTATCAACTTAAAACCAACAAAAATATCAACATCATCTTTTCTATGTCAAATTAACATTTGCATTAGGCGTTGTCCTGACATTGAATTTTGGTCATCGGGCGTAACATCCTAAATTCAATCAAATATCAACATCTAACAACCAGGCCAGCTGGGTAGTTTGTGTTATTGTGTGACTTTGGTGAAGCCGAACGAACCCTTTTAAACGCCAAAGTCACACAATCACACAAACAAAATAACAGATCGAGGCAGCGGTAGACCAGCAGCTCCTGTGTTCAGCAAATAAATATTAAATAAATAAAATTAAATCACTTTTTCTCAGTGGAGTCTGGCTTTGAAAGGAGTGATAAAACAAATTAATTTTGCCGTTGGAAATCGCTGTCAGACATTAAGGTGAAGCAGTGAAAATACTCTCAGTATAGAGTACGCTTAACTGATTTTTTTAGGTAGGACTTTTTTTAGAATATATTTTGTTGCTGGCTCCCATTCACAGCAGTAGATTGCTTAGCTTCCATGTCAGACTCAAGCCTGCTTCATGTATAGTCTATGAATAAATACCTTATACATCCCCACTTCAACAAAACTGAACTATCCCTTTAAGAAGGGTATTGGATGCTGCTGTGTATGTTCCACAGCTGGCATGGTTTCTAATTATATACTGTAAGCTCTTGCTGTGGTGTTTAAGTTGTTACCTTTGAGGCCTTCCTCGCAGGTGTCTCCTGTTTCACCCCTGTATCTGCCATCTCTTTATCCTGATTCTCAAAGAAAGAAAAGAGGCAGTGAGACAGACAGTGGGTGGCAACGAGGAATGTTTTCTGTTGAACTGTTTCAGTACCTTATGTTTCGAATTCCGTCGCTTCATACGCAGCCATCTCCAAACCATCTTTAGCTGTAGAGGTGTCAGCGCCCTGTCGCTCGAAGTTGAGAGGTACAAATCTGAAACACAAAGTAGTTTAGAGTGTCTGGCACATTATTACAACAAAACAGGTGGCAGAAAGCTAGAGCAGAACAACATTTACAGGTTTATGAGGGACAAAATGGAGACTGTAGCGAGGTGGAGCACTTTTATCCACTGTCAGGTGTATTGACTGTGTGCCAGGATAATGTTACAAATTGAGACATGCACCGCATCCGAATTCACATCCACCTCGTACCCAAAGTGTGCAATATTCAAAATGCTTTTTCTTCAGTAAACAGTACAGGTATCTTATCTGTGGCAGTGAACTATTAATACCACATCACTACACGAGAGCCTCCTTATTGTTTGGAAGTTTGTAACTGTGTAAACCAGTGCCAACCCAAGTTCTGCAGGGGTTTTAAAAACCCCAATTAAAACCATATTACACGTAGCAAAGTGAAATCTTAAACTTCTGATATTTAAACTGAAGTTTTAATTAGATTACAGAGCTGTCTTGGTAGCTCTCCATTATGAATGTTGTCGTCTACTGCACTGCATTTTTGACATTTATGCTGCCATAGAGTCCAGTGTTTGCATACTGTAATATTCTACCATAAATAGTTTAGAGTTAGTATACTGTTAATCTCATACTAAGGTTATGGACACAAAATGTGTTATGTTTTTTAAACGTAATAAATAGCATGTTAGAAGAGAATTTCAGACACAGTCCTGCAGTTATCCACAAGCTGAGGAAACTTTTTTTTAATTATTATTTTTCAAGATCTATCCTCTCTATAATCAAATAATTCTACACATCTCATACACGAACACATTTAAACAGCGTTACATTGTGCATTTAAATAAAATCAGTCGAAAATGACATTTAAAATCGGACCCTTTTGGGTTAAAAATTCAACTGCAAGCAAGGAGAGTGATTCTAACATGTTAGCTACTGCTTTGAAAACAAAAACAGCAGACGGATATTTCCTGTACCCGTGTAAGAGGAAGGGCATATTCTACATGATGGTAAATTACTATCATTAATTAGGTTTATATTAACATTCAACAACATTTAACACATTTTACCCACTTTTTAGACGGATGAAAGATGAAGGCAGTTACAGGATGAAGTGAAGCTGACCGCTGCTGTAAACACCCCACCGTGTTTTTTTTTTCTCCAAATGACGCGTTTCCATGGAGATGCGCGTCACGTGCACATAGCCAGCTAACTGACGCTCGTCCATGGAGATGTTTACATCAAGTTTTAGATCGTGTTTTAAAAAACGCGAATCACGTTTTATAGCTTATTTTCAAGTTAGTTTTTATTTCTTTTCTTGGCAAATACTATTGTTTTAGTGTTGACATTAAGTCTTGAGGGAATTTCCTTTTAATGGCTTATTTATCAAAGGAGCAAATCAGCTCGTTAGAGATGTGCCATGTCTCTCCCAGCAACTGTTGCTATCCTTACTGTTGCTGATGTATGTTTCTGCAATGGTAGAGGAAACCTTTACTTAGCTTTAATAAAGGTACCCCTTAAATATACACACTGTGAAAAAATATGGGTACAAGTCCAAAGATCTGTAATTTTAATGCATGAAACAAAATTTGAAAATCCCCTGTGACTATATAATATATATTGAGAGAGAGAGATATATTTTAGTATCAAAGGCTCCCATCAGTGGCTGCTTACTTGGCTGTTAGTCTTTAGTATCATAGGCTATCATCAGATTATTATTATTTATTATTATTATTATTCGTATTAATATAAAGGCAGGACTTTGCTTTTGTAGTTGGTTACTTGGTTGACATGGAGCCTGCAGGGGCGTTTCTAGGATTTGAGGACATTGGGCAGTCAGCCTAGACCTGGGATGTCAAAAGGGGATATTTATTTATTTATTTTTAAAGAACAAGCTCTATTTTTATGCTTTTTGTGCTCTCTGGCACCTTATTTACACTTATTTACACTAATAATGAATTACAAAAAAAATCATCAAATTATCAGCAATTCATCTTCTATTTATATTGTATTACATTTATATAGTAATATTTTAAATTTTTTATAGCTTTTCACATGATCAATATGCAAAACAATATAATTATAGTGAAATAAAGAGTTCAATATGGAAAGAAAGAAGACTCAAGTAAAGTACAGCTATGTCAAAATTGTACTGAAGTAGTAGCGACTTGGGTAAAATTAATTAAATACAACTATTCGTTTTTTTTTACTAGTTGCCACAGTGCTATCATGATGTCTTTTACTGTCTTAAACTCACAAAAGACTAAAAATAATGTTAAATATTTTACATGTTGGGTTATTGCCTCACCAGAGACACATTTTATTACTTCTATTTCTGAATACAAACGTGTGTCTGGATCTCTGCCCCCTCACGACCATGAATAACTGATAAAAGCACCAACTCTCTGATCTCTGAGTCTGACATTAGCATAACATCTGAGAGTGGTTTAAAGATACTAACATCACACATATATCTGTGCCAGAGGAGCCGCAGCTCCAGTAGATTAGCAGGAGATCCGGGGCAAGGCTTCATTGAGTCACTCTCTGGCTCCCCACGACTCCGCTGATCCCCCCGCAATCTCATGTTAGGCCTCATTAATCTCACCTCCCCTCGCAGTCAGTTAAAGGCTGCACACTCACCTTTACTGTTCTCATTCTTTATATTTAAACAGAGCAAAAGTACAGGGAAGGCAGAGGCAGAGAAAGCTCTGGCAGGATTTGATTCAATATCAGTGGAGGCATTTCCAGAGGTGAAGGGGGGGCTCAAACACTTGGCTATCTGTGACCACCTCGTCCATCACACCCACTGACATATGCATGCACTCTGCATCAAAGCCAGTTTCCAGGGCGTCCCTCAGGTATTTCTCATAACTGTTTGCAAAGGGAACCTTTAAAGTACAAATATTTCCTTTGGTGGCTTTATTTCATCTGCCAACTGAAGGATATTTATCATTTACAAGCTGAGATGTAGATTTTGGAATGTCTTAATCCTGGCAAGTGTCAAATGAGGTAGCAAAGGATTGATTTATGTCTTTAAGACTGTTTAATCAGGGTTTATGCTAGTACGCCACATGTCTTTAGATATAATGAAGAACAGCTGTGGAGGACCAAATTTGCCATAATAAAAAAAAAAGACTAAATAAAAATAATAAAGATTAAAAAAAAGAAATTTAGAAATAAAAGTCTCAGCTATCTGATAGATATATAAGTTGTTTTTAAAGATAAATAAATATGCACAGAAATAGAAAGAAGGGTATTTATTTGTCAAATTATTAATTTCTGTATTCATTTATTTTCCTATTTAATCATTTCCCAAATGGATTTTTATCTCTTTACATTTATTTTTAATTTCTGTATTCCCATATTATTTAATTTCCCTATATATGTATTAATTTCTGTATTTCACTAACCATATGTTAATAAGGGGGGCATGTCTTCATATGTTACCTTCACAGTTCACAGATCAATTGTACTCGTCTGAATAGAAAAATAAATAATTATTAGATAATTTAGACTTTATATCTACTTTTTCTTTATTATTTCAATATTTTTTATTAAGTAATTTATTTATTTTTTATTATGGTTGAGCTGGTCCTCCCATAAAAATCTTCCTCCCACCAGCAAATTAATTATTGAAAAGCCTGGGCTTAATGAAATGATTCGTGTGCACTGGAGATAAGACAGTAGAAAGGGGGTTGTTGATGTGACAGCGGGTAAGAAGATGCAGCTGATCGGTTGTTGGTGCCTCTGTATAAATCTACCAACCCTCACACTTTAGAGGGCAAAGGTCACAAAAACTGTCTGTCCAGCAGTTTTTTATGCTCTTCCTTGACAGAGTGTAGAAGATAGTTTAGGTTACAAATCAGAGGTAAATATACTGAGCAGGAGAGGTGCAGATACAAATCACAAGTTTCATGACTTTAGATGTGACGAAATAAAAAAAGACTTGCAACTCAACTAGGACTTTAACACCAGTTGTGGGATTTCATTTGGACTTGAGCCTTTTGACTTGAAAGTACTTGATACCTTCCCACAAGCCCAAAGATTAATTTAAAAGTGAGCCATGAATCAATTAAAGTCCCCTCTTTTCCTAAATAATTGCACATTAATGTTATTCATTCCTAGCAAGTCGACTTTAACCTTAACCCCAAATTATCCTCTTTGTTTGAGTGCAATCTGACAGCATCTAATCAAGTTTCAGGAGAGAACCATGAGGAACTAATGTTATATTACTAAGCATCAGTTGGAAAAAAATATCCAAAAATAATTTTGTTCACATACAAAACTACACAGCTGTCTACAAAAAATGAATTGCAATATGCAAAATGTGGCTGAAAAACTACAGACGGAGACGCAACAACTTCCAACTTTGTTTGACATTTGTAGTTGCACAAATAACCGTAAGTGGAGTCTAATATTAACATTGTTTGTGAGCAAATTCTTTGTTTAAAGCTAGCTAGCTTTTTAACAACCTTGTTTTCAAGGAGCTGTATGAAGGATTTAAGGCCCACACCAAGCTGACAGTCGGCCGTTGGTCAGGTTTGGACATTGGTAAACATTTGTTGCCCAAGTCATTGCTTTGTGTCTAGCATTGTTGGCCCTTGCTGGCCCTTGCTGGCCCTTGCTGGCCCTTGCTGGCCCTTGTTTGCCCTTATTGGCCCCTGTTGGCCCTTGTCAGTCCTTGCTGGCCTTTGTTGACCCTTGTCTGCCCTTGTCAGCCCGTATGTTGATTTCTAAGGTAATGAAAACAAAACATTTCTGAGTTTCAGGTGATTATAAACTATTGAAAATATAATTAAGAATATTATATTCCAGTTTTGCCAAAAGATGCCCTTAAATCCACACTCAACCTTTAACAAATGAATGCAGTTTTTAAAAAGCATTCATGTTTTTTGTAAATATATTGTTACTCTTTTGGCGAAAATGGCATTACACTGGGGAAAGAGCACATTATGACTTGTTTAGGACCAAAAACTCCAAGTTTAGGACTTGGGACTTAAGTGCAAAGACTTACTCGTGACTTGCAAAACAAAGACTTTGTCCAACCTCTACTCAGCACTAACTGGGAAAAAGTGACTTTACTTGTGCAAAAAACCTCATGAAGTAAATCCCAAGTCGCTTAAGTTCATATGTGAATACTGCTGCAGGTTAATCAAGATAAGGGAATAAGTAGATTACAGCTAATGCCAGATTTTCAATCACTTTGTAATCAGCACTAATGTGGTTGTAAGTAAAGGTATATTTAAACTATGACCACCAGTCATTATAATAACAAGAACTACAATATAATCAATGAAATTGTTCACAAAATTATCATTTTATTATTGCATATTAGTTTAATTGTGATACATTTAATTGCTGCCTTATCAGTTGCTCAGCTGAGGGCCACAGTGAAGTGCTGTGCTACATTTCTGATTGTAATTCTGTCTGATAGGTAATTTTATTGACTGATTGAGGAAGAGGTCAGGATAATGTCTGACTCCGGCCAACCCCTTCTTCATCTATCATTCCAAAATGTCAGGTGGCATGATCTGCAGGGGAGATGAATTGGAATTTGATTGGCATCGACCTTGTTTCTCTTGAATAATTATGAATGATTTAGGTATTAGTGCCTTATTTCATCATAAATTATTCATAGGCCCTGCCTCTCCACCCCCACTGTTTGTTCCTGTGCTCCAGTGGGATTTCATCTGCGTCAAGCTGGTCAGAGAAAAAACGATTCATACCGGAAATAAGGCAGTGTTAACTGTAAAAATAAATATAATAATATAAGTCAGAATAGATTTATTTTGATTGTGTCTAATTGTGTTTTAAGCATATTTTTTTTTATTTTGTGTAGCCTATTCATTTGTACACACATATATAGTTACTTTACAGTGGTGCATATACTGTAGGTTACATGTAATGCATTGATGGATAAATGGATGGGGCCACTGGGTATAGGCACAGGGGCTCAAAGTGTCAGGAGCCCCCCAGGCCTTCACCCGCAAAATGTCACTCCAATTAACCGTGACAACCAGAAGCAGTCTCAAAATGACCACAAAGGGAAATTAAATTACTACATAGAGACAAAATGACCCCAAAGAGACACAGAATGACTTCAAGGAGATGTAAAACAGCAGCAAAGAGACATAGAAGAATTTTCAAAAAGGCATGAAATGACAACAAGAACAGTCACACCACATATGAGGGCTGTGTGTGGTGGGATTTTTTTTTAATAGTAGACATTTTATTGATAATAATTTTGTCATTGTAACACCAATGACATAAAAAAATGCACAGAAAAAAAACTTACTTTTATTTTGGTGAGAACTTTAAATGGATAATACAGCTGGTAGTATTTTATTTTGAAATCTGGCACAGGAAGTGTGATATGTCAGAGGTTTCGGTGACTTTACACAGTGATAGGCAGGTCAGCGCTCCATGTTGCGGCGCTGCGTGGCAGTGGGCACCGACTGGCTCTGACTGCACCACACACACATGACTTTAGTTGTGAATGGCCCCGACACTCGGCACGTTTGGCGCGCGGGAGGAAGTCGCCGTCAGTCCGGGCAGAGCTACCTGCTGCAGACCGTGCTCGCGCCGCGTACACCCATGGGTGTCGCTACTGTGACTCCTGTCTCTTGCGTTTGGACTGATTGTGGCAGCCGCTTTGATCGGTGCAGTTGTTTTCAAGCTATTTCGGAGCGACTGGGAACGTGCGGACTGCTGGAGTGATTTGGATTGAGGAGCCGCACGGAGCGCTGCAGCAGACACGGTACAACACCGGAGCCGCAGCAGCAGCAGCAGCAGCAGCAGAGAAGGCACGGGTGTGATGCCAAAAACTGACCAGAAAAACAAAGGTTCAAGTCTAGGAAAGGTAATCTGCCCTTCTTTTGTACAGCAACTTCTGCTCTGCCTCAGCTGCACCTATTTGCAGTTTAAAGTTTATTTGTTTTTACATTTCATGTGCGTGTTATAAGTGTCAGGCTCCTGCAGCAGCCAATCTATAACCTATAATGTCTTGCCGCTGCTCATAGGCAAAGCCCAGCCAGCCAGCTAAGCCAATAAACACCCCCAGTAGTGTTTAATGAGATAGACTTAGCTGCTCCTTTGTACACAATAACAAGCATTTCTTTTGTCAGCAACATGTGCACGACTTTCATTTTAGAGCTGTGCAATACAATGTTTGTTTTCTCTGACATTATATGGATAATTTGTGATAGTCATTCATACATCTCCTTTAAGGAGGAAGGTTGCCACAGAATTTGCGGATAAAACAGAGGCCTTGGTGTAACTGTAAATGGATGTTAAGATTATTTTGTAGGCTATTCATTTGTGCACACAGTTACCTAGCAGTGGTGGATATACTGTAGCCTGTAGGTTACACATAAGGGGTACTTATCCTCTGTGCAGGGATGGATTAATGGATGGACCTATGGGCACAGGCTCAGGGGCTCAAGGAGTCAGCCCCCCCACGGCATTCACCTGCAGAATGTCACTCAAATTAACCTTAACCAAGCAGGAGAAAACTCACAATGACTACAATATGACTCACAATGACTACAAAAAGGGAAAAACAATCATAAAGAGACACAAAATTACTACAAAGAAACTTAAATCAGCTAAAAAGAATTCAAGAACTTAAACAACTACAAAAATAAGCAAAACAACCAGACATTAAAAAACTACAAATTGATGCAAAACAACTCAAAAGAGATGCAAAACAGCTACAAAGAGATACAAAGCAACTACAGAGACGTAAAATGACTACAAAAAAGAAGTACAGCAACTACAGACAATAAAGTACAATTTGATAATAAATGACTACAAGGAGATAAAAACAGCTGCAAAGAGACACTAAGTAACTACAAAGAGACACACAAAGCAACCACAAAGAGACAAAATGGCTATAAAGTGATGGAAAGCAATTACAAAGATATACAAAATGACCACAAAGAGGCACGAAATGATCACAAAAAGACACAAATTGACTGTGAAAAACAATACCACAAAGAGATGTGCAACGACTACAAAGAGACACAAAATGACTACAAAGACACATAAAGCAACTACAGAAACACAGAATGACTACAAATGGACATAAAAGAACCACAAAGAGACACAAAATTACTACAAAGACATGCAAACCAATTGCAGAGGCACTCATAATGACCACAAAGAGACACAAAATTACTACAAAGAGATGTAAAGCAACTACAGAAACACAGACTGACCACAAAGAGACACAAAATGACTACAGAATGACACAAAGAAATATTACCACAGAGAGATGCATAATGACTACAAACTACAGACATAAGACAACTACAGAAACACAGAATGACCACAAAGAGATAAAAGAAAAGAAACAAAACCAGAAAATAGATGCGCAACGACTACAAAGAGACGCAAAGCAACAATAAAAAGATGCTAAACAAGTAGTGCTCCAATGAAGAAGAGGTGGTGGGGCCCTCTGCATGTCTGTACCCAGGGGCCCTTTCTGTCATAATCCGCCCGTGCTTGTATGTGTAACCTATATTCAACGCACACAGTCTGAAGGTATAAGGGGGGTGCCCACCCAGACAACAAGCTGTCCATGAAGTGCGGAGGTTTATACTGAAGAAGCTGAGCTGTTGTTACTTGTTGAATGGCTTCAGGCCAGCACCTACCTCACTCTGCACAGCCTATTATCTGACATCTGGTCCTTCTCGACGGGTCTTATGTGGTAATAGTATGTTTCGACAAAGCCTGTTAATCTGTGTAATGCCTGTTGTTTGGAAGGGGAAAACGCTTATTTCCCTATGATCACCATTCAGCACTTTATGTGGCGGGAAGTCTGCCTTGGATGGGGGATGTGATAGGATGTGAAAACCTTGGAAGTTGTTTTATGTTTCCCAGTTATATGGTTTGGATTAAACATGGTGCAGATTTGTAAAATGGCAAAACTGTCACATCCAAAAAATGTCATTTTAAGGGCTTAGTTTACTCTTTACTCTTAAATCGCAAGCTATGGCATCCAGAGAAGTGCTGTGATAAAGCATTTATCAGAAAAATAGGTCTGCAGACTGCTAAGATTTGGGATCTAGCACTCATGGTTTTTGTATGAGCCTTGAGATGACTGCTATCTCGCTGTACTTTTTTTATTCAAGTTCTTGGTTGTCAGCTCGGCTCGGCACAGATAAAAGACAGTCATCCTCAAAGCGTTCTCTCATCACATCAATGACATGCGCTAGTTTTGCTTCTCCCTAACTCCTGACACACATCTGTGAGTTCACAGCGAGGAGGTTTTCCATTATGAGATCATGATGTTTTTCTTTTTTAGTCGACCAGCCTTAAATTCTTTTGTCTTTCAGTGCTTATCTGGTCGGGGGGGGGGTTAGTGACAAGGCCTTGTTTTCCACAGTCCGTGCCAACACAGGCCCTCCCGTCACGCTCACTGACAGGCCAAAGGTCAAAACTAAAAAGATTCTGCTTCAGAGAATGGCTGGAGGATTTCTCCGTAACTGAAAGTTGACAGACGACAGCCTTCATTTTCACACTGTACTTAAGAAAAGCACAGTATGAATAAAACATGCCTCAAATCTTTGGATCAAAACTGAAACTAAAAGTAGGCACTCTAAACGCACTGTGCCTGTGTTGCACTAGATAAAATGTAATTTATTGTTGAGTGCGAAATCGTTATCATCAATTATGCAAGCCTAATTAAGTGGAATTGTCAGAAATTCAATTAATGGAACATGAAATCTCAGTTTGCATCCCTTAATGAAAATGTCCACCCTAAAACACTAAATCACCTCTTGAGATATTCTGCTTTTAGTCCATATTGTTGAGTATATTTTTTAAGTTTTGTCTGTTTCCCCTTTGCAACTGACGGTCAATGTTGTTTTTTTAATCATTTCTATGATCATTCTCTAACCTTAACTATGAATTTATTATTATAACCATAAAACCAAAGGCCCCATAACGTTGACAAAGCAGTTATTTAACTCAAACTAAGATGTTCTCTTAAGTTTCAAAAACTGCAGTTCTTCTAATGGCCACTTAAGAAGCAAGTCAATCCCCTTAGACCCCCATGTTATAATGCCGAACATTACGGCAGAAATATACATGTTTACAGCCCGGTACAAAACGGTTTCTATCTCGATCACTAATTTCAACATTCACAACAACTTTATTGGGGGGTAAACCCATTTACATGTTATTAAATCTTTTAATAACATGTAGGGAGGTTAAGTTAATTGATACTGATAGATACTGATTCACAGCAGCACCCTTTGGTGGCGCTTTAAGACACACCAGGCAGTGGCATGTTTTTTTTTAGTTCGTTTTTTTTTTTTTGCATTTTTGCCAAGGGCAGCTAGATTGATAGGGCAGCTAGATTGAAAGGGAAAGTTAGAGAGAGGAGATGACTTGCAGCAAAGAGCCACAGGTGGGAATCAAACCCTTGGTGCTGCAATGGACTGAGCCTATATGGGAGGCACTCTCTACAAAGTGAGCTAGAGGTCGCCCCGCAGTGGCATGTTTTGATGCTTTGAGAAACCACAGTAGTATAAAGAGCAATAACATCCATATAAGGTGGATGGGAAAGGAGGTGGATTGGTCAAACGCCAGCTTTTTACCTGGGTAACGCTGTTTGTGTCTCATGTGAAACCCAAAATCATTCAAGTCATTTTATTTACAGAATAAATTGCTAGTATGTGCAGCATGCTACGCTAAGGACATTCATCACAGACATTACATTAAGTTAGTAACAAACCAAAGCCAAACTTTGATGTTTTCTTTCTAAACCTAAGCACCTATTTTTGTTGCATTACCTATGTTCCAACTTTATTATAAAAAGCAACAGTACATATTTAATAAATGGGAACTGTACATTTCCTTTGAAAATGGATGTTTATTTAAAAAAGAAACCGGGCGTGTAATGAGTATAAATTTACATGTCGTCCCTGAACGTCCAAAACCGACCCTGGGGGTGTATTAAGTGCGCCATAGTTTGATTTCTCTGATCAAGCATCAGTATTTGAGTTGGGAGCGAGAACGTGAGAACGACAGATGATCAGATCAGAAAAAGCCTCTACAGGTTTAAGAAAATGACATAGCTTGTCATTTGAAGGACTGAGATCCATTGTAGAAGAAATACCACTGGCAATAGTTCAAGTATAACATAATGTGATATAAAAGGTGAAACTCACTTTTTCTTCACCAGAAAATCTCATTTTCACCTAATCCCACTGCTAAAATGTTCAAGCACATTCTCACTCTGTGGGTCACTAAAAGTCATTTTTGGAAATGTACATTTGAATCAGGAGCAGACAAGGCAGACTCAGACAAAGTGGAAACATCAGCGGGCAAATTACATCGCTTTGTTGTAAAATAATAAAATAACAGATTGATGTTGCATAATATTGTTAAAGTTTAAACTCTTAAATTTTCCTCTGAAGTGTTACCAGCAGGTTTTTATAGACAGCTTTATATAACTTATTCTAGTAACAAACATACATGGACACTGTGTTCTTTTGAGTGGTTGGAGTAAATTAAGAGAAACTGCTTCAAATGGATGGCTGATGGGTGAATGGGTGTTGCTTTCTAAATCTTATCAGCTCTGGAAATGTGAGATTGTTTCCCGTACAGGGGAATAAAGGTGTCGTCCTGGGGGATGTTTTCATTTCCCAGAGGGAGCGCTGCTCTCTTTATGCTGCTTTAATCAGAAAATGCAGTCACAGAAACCAGGAAAACCTACTGGAAAAAATGCTTGGCTATGTGTATGAACAGCGTGATCATCATTTTAGAAGAAATGTCATGTGCAGGGAATTAAAATTGATATTTTGGTCGTAATTTATTGTCTTTTCTTGGCTTGTAACTCAATTCCAAGCCCCAAGAGTGGGCAAGGCAGTCAGGTTAGAAATGGGAGGCAACATTAGCGTCACACACCAGCAGCAGCAGCTTTAACACATTGAGAAATCTATGGATAGAGATATTCGTGATAGTCTGTAAAACACTCCGAAATTGCCTCATTTGGAAGAAACAACTGTGCACTGAACTCCTTTAATGAGGGACGGATTCTCCCCAGGCATGTCCCTCATTTCGGTGTGGCCCTTTGATTATGTAATAATGATGCGAAAAAGGCGTCTCATTCTTTCTTGTTAGTGAATGGTAGCGGAGGTAAAGCCGGGTGCTGTTTCATCTCGGTTTCTCGGCTCCGCTGTCGGAGGAATAATGCTGTGGTTTAGCCGCTGCTTCCCCTTTTGTCTCCTGTACTGCTGGGAGTCAGTGACATTCATTGAGTTCTGATGGGTACATTTTGACTGTTTCTCACTTACTTGTAGCAAACCGCCTTTGACTAGATGAAGATTTTGATGTTTGCGTTGGGAATCAGCCCTCTCTCGCTGCCTCAGACAATCGAGGTTGTTCTGGGGTTGTCGTAAATACCACTTCATATGGCTTTCTGCGGCTTTGAAAAGCGCTTTCAGCAAAACCACAACAACAATGTGGCAGTATCTTGAATATTTGTACGGGAAAGGTCTGTAGATAGATTTGAGGAAAGGTGCTGGTGAGGCTGTTTTGTGTTCTTGTACATGTTGTTGCCTGTTTCTCTTCAAAGGAGTTTGTGTATACACTTTAAAAAAAGACTGCAGCAGCTCAACCAAAAATACAGCGCAGGATCAAAGTGCTTCAGTGTTTTCGTTTGCTACATACAGGCTATTATGATATGTAGGCCTAGTTACGGTTTCATAACAATAAACGGGAGCACTGCATCAATTTATTATAACTTGAGGTTTGGGATTCTTTTGCTTAATATTTTAGTCTGCCTGCTTTTTACAGCATTGTGTTTTGTATATCTGGCAGTGGCATGTGTTCAGTTGCTTCCACATCATTATAGTAGTAATGATTACCACACGGCTTTATGTCCCTAAAGAGAAGGTGTGTAATAAGATGTGTTGTTTAAAAAAAGGCTGTCAATAATATACAAGTCTCATATTCAGCCTCTGCTGTTTTCTTTACTACTTCTTATTTAATCGACACTTTTTCATTGAAGGAAAATGATGCTTCACCCAAAAAAAGATCCTTTGCATATCAGTTACTTATGCCGTGTTGTCTGGGCCTGGATACCAGCAGTGGTGTAGTGGAGGGTTTATGCAGGTATACAGGGTATAGCCACCTCTTTTTCTGGCTGTTTACAGCATATCCTCCTATAAGCCAAAGAACAGTTGTTCAGTAGAATATACCCACTTACTCCTCCGGTACCTTAAATTCAGTATAGGCACTCAACGGTACTTTTTTCAGTACTTTAGTTTTTCTGTGATAACAAAAACTTAATTTTTGAACAAGCTGCAGGGGTGACGTAGTAGACTAAAAAGCATTTCTGTTTTCTAATCACACATGGAGCTAATCTTCTGTCTGTCTCTCTGCGTGTATGTGCGTCTGCTTGTCTAGCAGTGATATAAGGCTATTACTAAAATAATATAAAAAAGAAAAATAGATCAGATGCTTAAACTGTTGCAGTAGATTGGCGCTGCAGCGACAGTTCTGGCTTGCTGGGAAGCCAAAGGAGTTTCTACAGAGCTCTGGCTTTGGGCTGCATCTGCTTCCTGTCTGAAGGTGTATGCCGACTACAACAACAAGAAATTCACTCCCATGCATTGTGTATTGAAAGTGACACTGTTCAAAGCATGTTGGTATATCTGTGATGCAGGCAAAGCTGGAAGTGTGTCGAGAAAGTGTGGCAAATTTAAACAGTGCCCACATCAAGACAGCCAATCAACCTGCAGCCACAAGCGACTGGCGGGGCAGGCCGGACATGAGTTTATGCAAATTGGTCATGCATAGTCAGGCTGCACCTTGAAGTTTAACTCAGCAGCTCCACGGAGCTTCGTGGCTGGCCTCCAGAATTTGAGGTACATCACGGCACTTCTACATTTAAACCTGGTATTTTCACCCAGACACACTCTCAGGTATCAGCATTTGGCATTGATGGATTTATGTGAATTTGTACTCAGTAGTACCAACATACTCAAATTCAATTTAAAAGTACTATGACTTCAATACCTAACCTGAGTGATGTCTTGTGGTGTTGCCGTGAAAAAAAAACATTGTTTTTCGTGCATGCATCCACAGTGAATGAAGAATCCAAAAAGACAAAAAAGTAATTGTAAAAAGGAGTAAAACAGCAAAACTACAGTACGTCAAACATCTGTTCACAAACTCTCAGACAAGTTGTGCAGTACATGAGTATATGTGCAGTATAATGTGAATCTCATTTATCTAGTTGCATGCTCACTACTTTCTAAGCACAGGCATTTTCACTAAAAACATACATCATTATCAAGAATTTTTCAGCTTTTGGATTCTTCATTCACCTTGGAGGTGTGTGAAAAGAGCAAAGTTTTTTTAAACATATTAAACATAACACATGCGTCATTTAAACCTTACTATTCACAGTGATGAAGTGTGAAACACAAAGCCTAACCTAACACAGGGTAAGTAATTAAAATTTAAATTATCATTTAGTGGGTGAAGTATTCCTTTAAAGAGTACATCTGATTTGTACCGCATGCAAAAACATCTGATTTGTACGTGGAAATCTGGGGATATTTGGGATAAACTTAAATCCCTGCACAAATAACCTTATAAATTGGTCACAGTTCAAAACATCTACCTGTGGAAGCCAAACATCAGAACTAATAAAATAAATACTTGTACTAATAATAATCATAATCATTCATCATAATCAAAATTGACTTGCTGGAACACTGTGTACTCTTTGAAAACAGTGAAAAACAACTTGAATAGAGTACAGTTGTTGGCTCGAGTGGCCTGTGAATGCCCTGCAGAATAAATTTAAGTGGTGCTCTTTTTGTTTGCATGTAGAAAATTATCTTTAAAAGGTTAATACGACCTGAAAGATGCTGACATGTAACAACATGTTCAAACTGATGTATTTGTTTGAGACTTGCAGCCTGTTCTCGCTGAGCCTTGGAAGTGATTTCTACCTGTTTCCCCTTCGTTTGCACTAATATATTTCATAATGGCAGTTACTGCTGTGACTGGAGTCTTTGGGCTTACTGCTGCATTGCAGCTTTAATGAAATCAAGTTAATCACTTCTCTCTGGACAAGTGAAAGTGTTACATGCATTCCTTTTATGTGCGCTGCCTCTTAAATTACACGACATTACCTGATTCTGCCAAGATGGCTGGGCTGTTTGATAACTAAGATTGGCTGTGCGGCTGAATCCAGTCGGTCTGCCACTCAAAGTTTCCTCCTGGGAGCTGAAGATCCCTGTTAGCCTATTAGGCAGCTGCTTGAGCCGACCCCAGCTGCTGATGGCTGATGAATGGCAGAGTGTTCATCAGGCTTGGAAGATTTGTTTTAGAGCTGTAACAACAGCTATGATATCAACAACCTTCACCCTGCAGTGTTATTGGGAACAACCAGTGACCTCTGTTAACCCCACCCGATTTTATATGCATAGTTTCACACCATAGTGCTACATAAAATGGAAGTAGCCACTGTTATGTCTCCTTTTAGTTAGTGGTATCCTGTTTTAAAGCATTTTTTGGCATATTGGCCATTGCCATCCTGGATTTTTGGAGATAGAAGTGACCATATTTGGACGAGAGAGTGCAACTACCCTAATGCTAGCTGCTTACATGATAAGCACAGTCCATTTATAGCAATGTTTAAACCTAATAATACTAATTGTTGTTGGCATAAAACCTTTAGAACAAAATGCACTTACCAGAAAAATTGAATATATAACTCCTTAGTGGGTCTTTTAGTTCAGCCAAACGCAAAATAAGTCTTTTCAGGTGACTAAAACATTACAGTTAACTTTCTTCACTATAAGATAGTGACAGCTTCAGCTACTCATGTGGACCGATTGACCACAATGCAATAATTGTGTGTATAAAATCTCTGCATCATGTACATAAAATGATATGGTGCTGAGCAACTGCTGAGTTCATCATGCTCTACTTGAACTCATCCTCTCTGTCCTCCTCACTCTCAACATCTGGCGTCACTATTCGCAGATCACCAGCAGGGACTTCCATCATGAAAGCTGTGCGTTTTAACTGCGCGCTGTAATGGGTTCAGCTCAAGACAAATAGGGTTACCACCATGTCATCTCCTTAATGCTCGTGCATTGACACTGCTGCTGCCATGGCTTTCTAAACGTGATCTGTGGGCCGGCGTCATGTTGTCAATGAGTGCTCTGTCATTTCTAAATAGCTCCACTGTTCCTCCTCATGGTGCACAGTTAGCAGTGGGAGATGGGCCTCCGCTGTGTGATGTGAAGTGCCTTTAATGGGTTAACTCCATTATAATTTGCCAGGCATTTGTGTGTCTGTAGAACACAGTGGACACGTTGTTGTGAATACAGCTGCCTCCATTGGCTTTGTGTGCTAAAACAGGGTGTGACGATGAGTGTAGGAGTGTAGGAGAAAAGGATTTGATGAAAAGTAGTGTTGTTTTGAGTCCAAGCCAGCACTGTTTCAATGATACCCTTTGTATTCAGGAACTCCGATAAATAAAAGGTTGTAAATCATAACTCCCAAGATTAAAGGACAACACTTCCATTACAGTAGCTGAAGAGAATCCAACCTTAATCTTTCATTTAGTAGCTTATAGATCAGTAATACCTAACTTGCGGCCCACAGGCAGAATTGGCCTCCAATAGGGTGCCGGGTGGCCCCCCAACCATTTTCTAAATCACAATAAGGGTAAATTGATTCAAACCTGAAATTGTTTTTGTACTTTAATATACATAAGGTACTAGAGTTCATAAAAAAGCATGAAAATAGAGTGTGTTGATCAAAAATTTGCCAGTTGAGGATCCCCAGACCCCTTAACAGAGGTCTTATCAAAAAATGTCCCAAAATCCAAGAAATGTCCTAAAATCCTGGAAAGATCTTACAATTCTAGAAACGTCCTACAACAAAACGTCCTTCAAACCAAGAAAAGTCCTAAAATCCTAGAGACGTCCCAAAATCGGTGAGACGGCACCTGACATCTTGTTGTTTTGCAAATGTGGCCCCGAGACAGAGCAAGTTGAGTGTCCCTGTTGTAGACTGTTTTGTCAATTTCTGTTTCCAAGGTCAAGAATGAAATTTTAATGTCAAAATGTTTCACATGTCCTTACATCTCTCTGTGGAGGGAATAGCCAATGAGAGGCCAGTTCACAGTGTGGTCAAGCAGAGGAAGCTTTTGTTTTAATTATTCACAGTTTTGTTCACACATTCTGTGAGTGAATGACATTAGGTTTCTTACCAGTTGTCCGTAGGGTGATCTCAGATTCTGTCATTATGTCTGTGATATCAGACTCATCATTTAGCACCATCGTAGGCAAAGTGTCTTCAGGTTTTGATTAAATCTGCTCAGTTCCACGTCCCTAAGCTAATATAGTTTTACTATTATGAAATTTTTTAAAGAGGAAATAATGTGAATCTGCTCTTTGTATAATGCCTTTGAAACTTTAATTGTGTGTCTCCAGTCAAAACACTGTGGGCCCAAACCAGTGTTTGTTTTTTTTCCCAGTCTTGCCTTATGTGGAAGTAGAGAATTACTGATCATCATTGAAAACAATTAGAAATATATATGTAATAAAGGGTAGGTTCTGTATTTTTAAACCTATTGGATCCAGGTAGAAAGTTGCCCTTCAATTGTTTCAGGCAATGTGTCAATTAAAAGTGCTTAACATTTGTAGAATCCTTTTTTCTTTTGTAATTAGAACGTTTTAAGTATTAATTTTTGCCCGGTTGAAGACAGAACTGGAGTTTCAGCCAATGTGTCTGACTATAATTGGGGCTTTTAATATAAATTTTCTCCTTGCTCTTCTTAAGAATGCCCGAAAACATCTTTTGTTTCTGTGATCTTTTTGTTAAGAGCACCTTCAGGTTCCCTCAACTGCATGTTAAACTGATAAAGCACTTGGCCTCTTTCTTATTTTTGTAATAATAAGGTTTTCAGTTTTTCTCTTTTTTAACTGTTGCTGGGCTTTATGTCCATGTTATGAACATTTGCCTTTATTTGATGGCATTTTATATCAAAAACATTAAGTAACAATACATTTAAACATGATGCATGGATTAAGTGCAAGGAAAAGTACCACAAGTTGCAATCATTCTTATTTATTTTACATTTTTATTTGTATTTTTCATTTAAATAGATAGAAATATGGAAACAGTGGTGTGCAGGGTTTAAAATGTACAGATACTCATTTTGCAGCTTTTGCACAATTTATTAAGTACAATAATGAGATGAAAATTGGACATTGTTGATCTTTTTTCTAGTCCATTAAAATATTTTAGATGCATAAGCTTTAATTGGCCCAACAAGCTGCTTAATATTTGCAGGCAAGCCAAAAAACATAATTTTAAATTTACACTTTCCATGCATACACTTATATTTTTCACTTTGGGATAACTAAATAACGAAAATGTATCAAAAGAAGAAGAGGAGGCAGTACAACACGCTGACTGTGCTTTACTAAACATACTGAATGCAATGCCCACAAGCAGTACATTTTGACTAAATGAATCAAGTGAAGTGGCTCTTGCTCTGCACATTGTCAGTCTGGAGCTCCGTAATGCTACGTGGCACAGTGTGCAGGCTATTTTTAAGACTCCTCTTAGCTAAACTATTGTGTTTTTCTAAGACCACAATGGTTTCACTCAGCACACTTGTAAATTTTAAAAAGGAAAGCAGATCAAAAAGATGTACTCAGTTTTCTCAGTTCAACCAAATGTCAGATTACTGACCATGGTGCTTGCAGCTGCATGGGTTTGTCTTTTTCAAGAGAAAAGTCTCCATGTGCTGTACCCCTTGGTGGCACTTGTAATGTAAGTATAGTGCACTTTGTCTAACGCAGTATTTCCTGTATTTCTGTGTAAATGCAGAATATTCTGCATTATATGCTTCAAAATGCATTGAAATCTTGTTAAGGATTTGACATTTTTCTATTTTATGAAATTTAATCGTTGATAGAGTCCACACACAGCACCAGGGCTAGTTTCAGTGAGTAGTTTCTCTTGCTTTTAACCCTTTGAAACCTGAATTGACATCATTTTTCTTGTGCAGCATTTTGACACCTTTGATTTAAACTTTTGCAACCTTAGCAAACTGGTTTAATTTCCTTTGAAAACAGTGGAAAGGGATAATGAGCAACTTGGCAAGAAAGTTTCTGCAAATTGCAAGAAATTAGTAAAAGGTGACAAGAAAATGACCTGAAAAAAGAGAGAGAAAATTATTAGAAAATTGAAAAAAAGGAAAAATTCTAAAGAGAACTACACATATATATCAAAATTTAAAATATATATAGTATATATTATACTGGCAATTGTTTTCAGCTCATTTCCTTGTCTGTCTTTGTTTTTACTTTCAGGAAATGTTCTTGTAACTTTTACTAATTTCTTGCTAATTTTGGAGGGTCATTTCTTGTTTAGTTACTGTTTACCCTCTTGATATGTTCTTGAAGGTAATCAGGCCAATCTCTCCGGTTTCAAAGGGTTAAGGTAGAGGAGTGGTCTACAGCTTAGCCTCCAGGCACCAAAATACGTCCTTGTCCAGGCATGAGAGTTCATTGTGTTAGCAGTCAGAACATAGAGTCCCCTCTGAGCCCGTCTAAAAATACTCCATACCACCTCTGCCTCAAACTGCACACCAAGGGGCAAGAATAAAGAGGAGCTGCATGAGGCCAGATGAGTAAACAAGCAAACATGCAGTGGTGAGCAGAGCTAAATGCATGTCTCTGGAGTACGCTCTGCGAAGGAAAAGTGAGATAGTAATTTAGCCAACTTTTGGGGAATCTGAGGTAACAGCTGGTCCTTCCTGTGAGGACATCACATCTTAAATTAACCTCTTTTAAATAAAAATGCAAAACTCTGAACAGGTCTATTATATTCTAATGCAGGGATCAGCAACTTTTACTGTGATAAGGTGTTCCAGTGGTGTTTAACCGTGTAATTTGTTTTTACTTTATGTGTCTGTCTGGTTTTCAGTAATGTCAGTATTTCAGTAATGTGCCTCTCAATAGCTCCTCTGAATCCTGAAGACGATAGTGTCTTTATTCGGCCATGCATCAAACAAAAGCCTCTTTTATGTATTCTCCGTCTGTGAATGGTTTTCCACGTTTAGCAGTACACTTCAAAATTTTATAGCTGCCCTCCGTAGCCTGAGGGTACACAGAATATTTGGCTCTCTTGATTGACTCAGCTTTATCAGACTCATCTTTGAAGTTTTTCTCTCGATGAGTTTCAAAATGAAGCTTTATACTTGACATTTCGGCTCTGTCTCCTCCTTCAACAATCCCAAACTCCGTTGGCCAACAGGTGAAGACTGCATTTTGTGTTAGTGACAGTGGTGGACGAAGTACTCAGATCTTTTACTTAAGTAAAAATAGCAATACTTAAAAAAATATGTTTTAAGAAAGGGTGTAGATTTAGTTTCAGTATTGTGTTGAGGACACATATGAAAAGGGGGTCAGGGGGTCTTTTGAGAATTAGCCCACTTTCCTGCATTGGGCAGTTTTTTCTTAAAGGAGTCAGTTCAGACAGCAATTTCCAACAACAGTCCTTCGTTGGAAATTGCTGTCTGAAGGAAAGCTTAAGTTGAGAAAATGTTGTTAATTTAGCATATTCTTTGACTGCTATTGCTGTTTTACGGGTGGCAAAAATGCGTTTTGCTGCTTACCCCATCCAGTACATTTCTTAACTCCAGTGTCCGTACTAGATCCTGCTTCTCCAAACTGGCGGCATGCCAACTGACTTACACTGAAGGTAACACACTGACTATGGATAAATAATCGTATAAATCTTTAAAATTAAATCTTTAACTTTAAAATATCTCTTCAGTATCACTGGATCATAATCAGTGATGAAATAATGTATAATTAGTGTTTCAGTTGTTAAAGATGGGGCTACAGTTAGCTATATTATCTACTGTTGCATAACTTAAGCCATAATAATACATCATAATTTATTAGTTGATCTATTTAAAAAAAAATCTAAATCTGCATAAATGTGAAATACTCAAGTTAAGTAAGAGTACTTCAGTAAGTACAGTACTTGAGTAAATGCACTTTAACTTCACCACTGATCAGTGATTTATGTTCTTACAGATTTCCGTGAACTTTTTTGCTCAGCCTTATGACCTCCCATGGCCATTTTCAAACAATACGCTTTCCTAGATTTTAAAGGAAGCATGCCTAATGCAGCTGCCTGATAGCTTAGTTTAACAGACACGGAGAGCGTCAGCCTTAAAGCCTCAAGGTCAGGGTCAGCCAGTTTCACAGTGGGCGACAGGAAGCCTAAGGGACTGCCATCTCTAAATGCCTAATGAGCCTCTAATTGATATCCAGCTGAAAACCCCAGAGTGTTAATGCCAGTCCTGAGGAAACTATATCATGTTGCCTCTTCATTTAGCTGAGAAGACATGGGAGGCCCTGAAGCATACATTTTTTAACACAGAGGTAATGAGAGGTAATGACACAGTGGTCGGTTAGTGAAACTCAGTATCTCTCTTTAGTCGCTAGAGAAAATTAACGATGCTCTTTCGTTTGGTCAGTCTCTGCTCCTCCAGCTGTGTCTCTGGGATCAACACATAAGGAGAAACACATTTCACTCGAGGCTTCACCACCATGCTCGCTGCAGCATTAACGGCTGAGTCGTATTCCCACTCTTTTTATGAGACGTAACTGCTGTAATGAGATGGATTTTAAGAAAGGAGCTAATCTTAGAGAATGCTTTAAACCAGCTCCCCAACCCATATCCCATTCTCCACGCTTTGAAGGCTCCAGCCCCTCTGCCAGGACAGCTTTCAGACTGCATTTGCCTAAATGTTTCACTCATCTTGATCAACACTGACTAAGATCAAGCTCAGAGCTGAAAATAGCAGCAAAGCAACTGCAGCCTTTCTTGATGCTTTGTTGAGTGTAGACCGGCAGATGGCACGTGTTTCTTAAGAAGGTTAGCATTGTTTAAAGTCGATCCTTGTTAATTCAGCGTGCTGGGATAACTGCACGACACACTGTCATTCAAACCTGTACCTGCCACTTAAAGCTCAGACACCTGCCAGGCTGCTGCTCAGATGTTCTATTTTTATTTTCTATGATAAATATTTGACACTATTTAAGAGGTATAAGTAGGTGTTGGAGGTGGTTGTGTTGTTCAGCAGCTTATGGGGATTTTCTTCGCTTCTGGTTCTTCTTATAAGGCGGCCCAAAATCTTTGGTGTTTGGATGATACAGCAGCCCAGTCACCTGAAGAAAGTGTTGGCATTGTTCATTTCTGCAAAACATGGATACAATACTTTTGTACATTTCATATGTATATATGATATATATCATGTCAATGTTTCTAAAGTGTTGTAGTACATGAGCTGACTTTGTCATGAGGAGGTGGAGGAGATGGTGGATGGTGTGACATCAAGGCGAGATTCCCGCCAAGCTGCAGACCATTGTTGGAAACCACGAACCACAAAATAGTTTGCTTTTTAGCCATAAAAAGTGGTTGTTTTTTCTGAGACATTGGTGCATTTCCAGCCAGGATAGTGCAACAAAAGGGCTTGTTTTTTACTGAGACATTGCTGTTTTTTCTTCCAAGTCAGTGCCATGAGAAGCGTTTTTTCTTAACGTCATTGCTGCGCTTCCTGCCAGGATAGTGACACGAGAACCATGAAAAACATTTTTTTTTACTTAGACATTGTTGTTGACAAAAGTGATAATTTGGACCAAATACTTAAACAAGACAACTAGATTTGAACATTTTAAGAATATGCTAGATAATAGATATATAAAATTGATAAGAGATCTTCCGCCTTCTGGTTGGTTCGTGGTCTAATAAGCATTTTCATGATGGAGCAGTTTATTTCTGAAACTCAAACTGAGACATGGAATAAAGATTGATTTTACTTTGAATTATCTTCAAAACACAATTAAAGGAGTCACTTTATTAGCCACGAATGTGTCTTTGCTCGTTCTCTTGATATCCTGTCCTGGCCTATGTAACTTAAATTAATTGGCGATGACAATAGAAGGTGATGTTTCTTTTTTGTTATGTGAGTAATTGGTCTGCATTGCCCTGTGTTTTATTTCTCAGACGTTTGGCAAACAGAAAATATGGTCAGGGGAGAACTTCGACACCTCGCTCTGAGCGGGGAGTCTGGTCCGAGCAGACCAATTTGTCTGAGGAACTATTTCTCAAAGTGGCAGAAAGAGTCTTAGACAGAGCAGAGGTTTCTTCGTGATGTGAAGCAGCACACTAAAAAAATGGCAAACATGGACTGCTAGAGTTTACACAGAGGCATTTGTAATACATGAAAGCTTAAACACTCACAGCCTCTGAGAAGGAGATGAGAGGGGACGCTTAAATGCCATATTTATCAGAGAAACGGGGACTCAGAGTATCGGTCGCACAATTCGTTTTGATCTTATTTCTGGCCTTCTCAGTTAATAATGCAGAAACCCAGTGGACAAAGGAGAATTATGCATTCTGTCACATGATTGAGATTTAAACACGCTTTGTATGGGGCTGAGATTTCAGTGGATGTTTTTTTTTCACATTTTGTGCCAGATTTTGTTTCAGCAATCCATATCATTGTAAACCAGACAAACAGCTCAGGGAGGGTATTTTTTTTTTGCCCTTGCTTCTTTTCTAATCATCGTCTGCTGGGCGGACAGCTGCCCGGCCTTTATGACCCTTCAAGCCTCAAGTGACGAGGGAAGATGACCTTGGAAAATGATGCATCTTTCTGGTTGTAACCCTTAACCAATATCTATCTTCAGCATTAAATCATTTTACATACACACACTTTAAAACTTACATAATCAGACAGGTTTCGTTTGTGCATATCAATAAAAAAACAGTGTGTGTGTAGGAATGTCAATGGTTAACTGTTAACCAAAGAGAAGATTTTTGATCAGTTGCACATGTTGGTCTGTAGGTTAGTTTTGTTAGTCGTCAGTTTACAGCACTGCGGACCACCCGGGTCTGGTGGGTGCTAGCTAGCGGCGTCATTCATACAGTGAATAATGCAAATTTTGAGCTGAAAGCCCCTTTTAGTCCCAGGCCACACTGCCTACATGAGCAGTGTGTGATGGCTAACTCTCTGAACTGCTTTGGCTTTCAGGCGTGCGGTGTTCACATGGTCACACTATGGATGCAGGGCTGGGCGATATGCCTTTAAAATAATATTGAGATATTTTAAGGCTATACCACAATTCATGGTATAGATATCGCTATTTTTAGATGCCCTGTAAACTAATGTTAAATTTAAAAAAATACAGAATGAACTGCAGTTACAATAAAGTTAAATAAATTACAATAAAATTAAAGTAGCTACTGTCAAATGGCTCATCTTGAACAGGAAGTGTCAATGTTTTTGCTGTAGACTTGAAGCTTCAGGTCAACAACTGGTTGTTAGCGTTAGCAGACAGATACTAGATACTGCAGTGTCTTTAACCACAAGGATTCATTCACTGTGAGCGGGCAACAAACTTAACGCTCTCCTGTTCATTTATTACTAATACTTGCAAGTCGTTACGGTTCTCCGTGGTCCCAAAATGTGATTGCATGATGCAAACTAGCCAAGGCTAACATAAGCAAACCAGTGCAGATTTGGAGGCTGGGCAGTGGCCACCACATTTCTACATGTTAACACAACTAGCCAACTGTCTTTCAGTGAAGCCAATTAAAAAATAAAATGAAAGTCAAGACATTTACATCTCAAAACGTTAAAATTTCACCACCTCTAATTGATAGTGTCTTAAAATGCAGCGCTAAAGCTAACTGAGTCAACAAAGCACTGGACTTAAAGGAAAGGCCTCTTGTATTTCATGTCATTTTGCGTATTTAATCTGAAAACTTAACTGGTGAGCTACTGAGTAATGGGTGTTGGGCTGTCAGAAGCAAAATTAACCAAAACTGACATCCCAAGATGTCTGTGTGTTTTATTGTGGAGATGGCATTTCATTAAAAGATCAGTGTGTGTGATTTCATTCACTACAAATTAAAAAAAGCAGAATGTTACCCAAAGCAGGGCTTCACAGAAACTATTTAAATTCCCCATCGGAGCCTGCGAAGCCCGGAACAAAAAATAACTCTGCGAATCAAACTGAGAATGACGGAGATATGACTTTCTCGCTGCTTCTCATTATTATTTCTGTAACTTATTTAGACTCCCATTGGTTGTCTCAGCTTAATTAATGTGTTGGCAACTCTGTGTGAAATTCAGATTAAGTCTTTTAAAGTGTTTCCCACAGAGAGCAGTGTGCAGACTATAATTAGAAAATGAAAAAAAAAAGTATCAAGTCCGTGCGACACCCTTGAGGAAACTTGATTATTGTGTTGCTGTTTTGTCTGAAGACTTCTCTTGTGCAGAAATGACATTCAGAATCTATGTCTTAGTCGTCCTTTATGAGTCTGAGGGAATCGGCTGCGTTGACACTGGAGGACATTTCAGAGGGAGCACTGAGGGTTGGTGCATGACTCTGTGAAGCTTGAATGAATTTGTTGAATTACACTGGGAGATGTTTTTTTCTTTGGCGTTGTTTGTTTAACAAATACTGGATAACTTAATTTTAAACCTAATAATGTCCTCTTTCATAAAGTGGGGGCTAATTAATTCTCTATAGAGTAACTTAACTGCTGCTTGTGTTTATGTAATTGCCTGAAAACGTGAACATATGTTTCTATGCACCAATGCAGCTTTAACTAATCAGTCTTTATGGAGATTATTGTGGGGCAGCATTTGTTTTTACTGCACAGGATGAAAGAGAATATGAAAGACAGCCTAAATGTCACAGACTGGCTTCACACAGCGGACAGCCACATGTGTTTTCGACTTGTTGAGAAAGCAAATTAGATGCACAATTTCTAAAATCTTTTTTTAGACTTTGTTGGGAATGAGTAGTCTGGGTACCAGATGAAATTTTGAGCTCATGTTTTATTCGCTCTGGGAGATGCATCTGTTCCTCCTCCTATTCAGACAGATTTCCACCTGGCCTGGCTGACACGGGACCAATCGTAAGTGCCTCTATAATATGGGGCAGGTTTGATCCGATGACTAACAACTTGTGGAACCTTCAAGCTTAATGCAAAATATGTCATTACGCAATTTTTGGCTCATACACCCTTGAACAGGGACATAATACAGCCCAAAGGTGTCAAATACTGCTGCATTGTTATGACCCTCTGTATGTGATATTGATGCCAAAGGCACCCTTAAATTCCCCCATCATGCTTTTCTTTTAAATGCATGTGTCTCTTTGTATCAATCTGTGTCCCTTCTCTAAATTCAGAGGTTTGCGTGGCTCTGTAAACACATTCCTCAGCAGCAGTTTGACTTGCAATGTGGATAATTCATCTGTCGATCTGTTTAGAGCCGATCAAATCTCATCAATAAATGAGAGCAGCTGCCAGTGAATGCAAACTTTTAGTCCCAACAGAATTTATGTAGTGCACAGCATGCACCACGAGAGCTCAGTGTCCGGTCTCTACTCATGTAACAGGCAGCTAAGTGGGAAATAATGGCATGTTTTTAACATCTAACTTGGTGTATTAAGAATGAAGTGTGTTTTATGATGGGTTTGAATTCAAAAGGTGTACAGTTGTATTTCTGTTTTAATAAGGAAAATAGGTGTGAGGACATTACTTTTCTTAACATTTTGTGGGTTTCTGTTGTGTATCTATTAGTCTGACAAGCCAATGTAAGTAGGGAGTGGTGGGGGTTGGTGCTGTGCACTTATACCGTTATATTTCATGTACCCCATTAAATTTCAGGAAGGTATGAAAAATAATATACTGCCCAAGCCTCACATGGGTTGTTTCTCTGACTGGTTGTAGGTCTTTCCATCTACAGTTTCTAATAACACCCCTAAGAAATTGAAAATTAACTGAGATGTTTAAGATGTTCTAGACTATTTTTGGATTTGCGAATTGGTGTTTTGATGCCAGGTGAGATGAGGAGCAGTCAAACATGTAATATTTCATTTTTACATCTCTGCATTCCCCAGCTCATTTTGGTGTTCATCACATGATTCCCACACAGAAATTTCAGCCCCCACCCCTGTCACCTAATGACATAATGACACATTTGGGCAGAGTGTTTAGAGGCTCTCTTCATCACAACTCTGAAAGCAGCACTTTATGTAAGATCCTCTCCCTGAAGAGGGTGACAACTGTCTACTGTCCCAGTCTGCCCTTCTACAACCCGCCCTTTTAGCCCCCACAGAAGCTGCTGTTTGCATCAGCAACCACTGTTTGTGTTCTCTGCTGGAAAAAGATCATCCACAGCGAACAGAGCGAACAGTGACAGTCCACTGCATTGACTCTCCACGCCACTGAGCCAGATGTCAAATTGCTTCTGCTACTTCTGCTGTGTGTCAATACAAGACTCTCTCAGTCCACTGCTCTCCTTGAGTTTAAGTTTTTTATGTCACTGTGGTTGGCTTTGTAGAGAACTGTTGGGTGCCCCCTCTGGAGAGGGATCGGGACTGTGGTTCAGCCCCAGCGAAATGTAGCGCCTCGCTGCCCTCAAAGCCGGATTTGGAGACCTGCCTGCTGTCTACTCATGGTGAGTCACCTCTCGAGTCTCATGCCACTTGAACCAGCATATACAGCAGGGACCTCTTTGGACCTATTGATGCATCACACCGAGGTCATCGTGTGGAGTAACAAAAGATTCATTGTAAACATCGTGTTTTGCAAGTGGGCCAAGGACAAGAATACTTTTACATTCTCTCACATTTGTTCTCTGACAAAGACTCATTGAAAGCACATTTGTTATTTGGGTGGTGATTCTTAACTTGCAGAACTTTAATGTTTGTTACTTTGCATGTTTTTCTGTTTTTTTTTCTTTTTAAGCCCTGAAATTCATACATTAGCCAAACAAACTTTAAAGAGACATTTTACCCCAAACTCAAAAATACATGTAATTACCTGTAGTGCTATTTATCAATCTAGATTGTTTTGGTGTGAGTTGCCGAGTATTGGAGATATATCAGCTGTAGAGATGGGGAAAAAAGCAATGAGCAACTTTGGAATATTTATAATGATAATAATTATATATTTAAATATTCATTATAATTTCTATAACTGTGTTAACAGTTAGTTAACTGTTAACTGTGTTAACTTTCAGGTCATTTTCTTATACGTTTTCCTAATTTATTGCTAATTTTGGAGTCATTTCTTTTTATTTTGATCATTGCCAGAAATCAAAGCAATTGGCCTAGGTTTCAACGGGTTAAACAATTCATGTAAAGATGTTTTGCATGGGTTCACTCACATTATAGTAAATGTACTTTTTTGTTTCATAATTTAGAAAAAAATTAATGCCCATCATCAAAAGAAGCTGTTAGCGTGAAGATATAAACTGACTAGAAATCACTTTAATTTTTCCCATTTGCTATTTTCCTAAATTAATTTTTGCTTTGTCATTATTCAGGATAATTAAAGAGACTTTTTTTGGTCAGCTAATGTCCTGACAAACTGCTAACTACTGGACCTTGGAGAACGGACCTTTTACACGTACCTAATAGTGATGCATCTTTCTGGCAGAGGGGAGTGTGGACAGCACAATAACTCTCGCTGTTTATCCAGGAAAACTCTATCATCAGAAAATAGATTCAGGTTGCCTGTTTCAATTTTCATTGTGAATTTTCACAATACGTGCAGCAGAGGTGCTGTCATCTCTTCAAGAAGCTGTCTGTCAAAAATAGTCTTATTTTAAAGTCCTCAGTACTGATCGATGCGCCGGCTTAAAGCCATGTGTAATTACTCTGTGACTGGCCAGCCATGAAATTGTTGTTTGGCTCTGAAATAGATCCAAAGTCATTTTGTAAGAAGTTGTTTGGGGTTTTTTTTTAGAGCAAAGGCCTCAATCAGAATGAATATAACCACGGCAGCGTCAGGAGTTGGTCAGATAATTTGCCCGGCAATAAAAGAGTGACCTCTGCAGCCTCATTACAAGAGTCTAACATTCACACACGTGTTATGTCTGTAGTCTGCTTCAAGTGTTGGTCTGAAGATGAACAACTTCTGTCAGCTGTTAAAGGGAGTGTGGCGCTGCCCGGCTGCAGAGCGGTATGCAGAGTGACAGTCGCTGGCTCACATGCATGCAGCTGTGGCCTGCGAGATGCGGGCCGGCAAATGGAGTGGAAGAGCAGTCCCATTAAACCCTGACTCTCCTCTGAGAAGGGGGCTAACAGCTCTGAACGCCGGCCTCTTGCTCCCTGGCAGAAAGTGCTGACACAAATTTCTGTCTGACTAAAATGTCTTCTGACCGCATGACACTGGCTCTTTTCTTTCTTGGAGATTCCGCGGCCGTAAAGCCGGCGCTGCACAAAAGAGACACAGTCTGCGAGCGCCGCTTAGGAGGTGGCATAAATTATAATCACACCATAAACTGGCGCAAAGGTCTGCATTACTCACATTTTCGAGAGTGAGGAAGGGATTTCTTTGTTTGAGCAGTTAATTGGGTTTATGTGCGTGAACATTTTTCATCTCCTGCGCATTACACATCCTGGGAAACAAATTAATTTTGTTCTGCAAGCCTCTCTTGTTAAGCAGCTTCACATATATACAGTATGTTCTTCGACATCAACCCAAAGATGCACAAATCCAGTTATTTGAAACAAGGCTGCCTTGTCCCTTTTGGCATGCAAGCATGGATGTGTCAGTTTGTGATTGACGGGGCATGGCTCCTGTGTTGGTCACTGGTGCGGAGATGAAACATGACAGTGTCTCCAGGCGCATTAAGCGCTGGATTCTAGTCCTCCAATTGTGCATGTCATCAAATGTGGAAACTTTTAGTGCTGGTTTGCAGTATTTTGAGGCCTTGGCACAGGCGATAGCCGTGGCCTGAGGCTTTATGTTTTTGTCTGTCTGTATGTACGTCCCATTTTCTTGAGCCTGAAATCTAAAAAACACCTTGAGGGAATTTCTTCAAATTTAGCACAAACATCCACTTAGACTCAAGGATTATCTCACTAGAATTTAGTGATCATAGGTCAAAGGTCAAGGTCACTGTGACTGTAGTGATATACAGGTTTTAAGGCATACCGTGATATAACAGTTGATGATTATCAATGAACCATGTACATTTACTAATCTACAACGTTGAAATATTGTAATGTCACTATTTACGCTCACATTCACACATACGGGCAATCTAGAGTCACCTATCAACCAACATTTCTTTGAACTGTGGGAGGAAGCTGAAGAAAACCCACGCCGACCCAGGGAGAACATGCAAACTCCACATAGAAGGGTCCGCCCAACCATGGTCCGAAACCCGCCCACTCAGGAATTATTAAGGCACCGGTACCGTTTTAAAAGTATCGTTTTGGCACCACTATCAGAAAAAAAACAAACGATAGTTTGTTTTCACGGACATGGATGTAAACTGTAACTCGGTGCGTGGAGGCATACAACCGCATGATGGTAATTCTAGTTTCCAACATAGAGAAGCTGTACTTTCTTTATTCCTTGTGTTCCAGTTACAGTAAAATAGCTGCATTCATAAGCTTTGGTCTGATTAGTCAGGCTTTGACCAATTGGACGCTTTGGGCTGTAAATCTCTGCCGAGTGCTGGAGGGGACGATGATCAGAGTGATCAGTGTTGTCAAGTCGTTGACGGGGGATCAGAAGAAGACGGTCGCTCCCCAGTGGGGGTGTGTGGGTGGTTAGCTGCAGCCCACAGCTATTGGAGGGGAGCTGTGTCAAATCTGACACACTGAAACCCACAAACGCCGACACTGACAGCCAGTTGTGACGAAAACCAATTTACAGGCAGGAGAAATTCTGTTTGAGGTGTGGGGGAGCTGTCCTCCCTGGCTTGATCTGGTTGCTTTTAGTCATCCATGTATGGTGGTAGCTAGTTTCTCTTTGGGCTCCGTTTGGACTTGTTACAAATCAGAAGATTTGGAGCAGATGAAACAAGAGTTTATTTTCTCCAAGCAGCTGGAATGTACAGGAACATGATGCAGGTAGATGATAAAGGCTGAGGAATGCTTGAGAACCGATGTGGCGGCTCTGTTGTTGTGCAGTGGCCAATGTAAAACACTCAGACAGAGCTTGGCGGGGAACACGTGTGACACATAGGAGAAAACTTTCACCCACGGAGACCTCGGGCTCAATTCCTGGTAGGGCTACCTCTGGCTTAGTCATGCATTCCAGCAAATGCTGTCGGGAGTTTAATGGGAAGCCAGTGAGGGATTATGTTCTTGTCACTACACTCCAGTCTGAACACACAGGGGTGGGATCCAGAGTGAGTGTTATGTCGACGTTCCTGTAAAGTAAGTAGTGGCTTGTTTCAAGGTTTACTATGCAGGAGTTGTTGGGTGCTCTAAACACAACATTCTCAACACCTCGTTACACAGCTTGTACATATACTGCGAGATAATGTACTATTGTGGGAATGGCAATGTTGTATCAATACACAGACACCATTTAAAAAAAAAAGAAGAAAAAAGATAACATAAATTAATAAATTGCAATTGCAAATTAAACTTTTGGTAGCCTACTGGAATAATAAAAAATACTAATGGTGACCAAAATGTTACAATTGGCTTTTATTAACTTAATAAAACACTGTGAAATAGTGACAGCTTTTTGCCTTTGCAAGAGACAGGACCCAACTTTCACTCAAAGTGTTAACGCCCTTATTTATAGATGACTTTTATAAAAATTCAGTTCCAATTTAATTAAATTCAGCTACACCACCAATAACTTACTTTACTTCTTTACTTCTGAAGAGTCTATACAATGTTATTTTTTTGTGAAAATCCTGCATAATACACCTAAAAAAGAACAGTTCTACAGTGTCTCACAGCTTCAATGCATTTAGCTACAAGCTACTCTAATGTCATTAAAACATTTCAAGCTTATGGTTTTGACACTGGACACATTGGTTAGCCTTGGTCTCTAGGACGGGAGGCAGAGATTTGCTTTTTCAGGGCGAAATATTGAAAGCTGCACTATGACAGGGCTTTAAGAGGCTTTTTATGCTGTTTGTTATATATGGAGAACTTAGTATTTGTCTTGTCAGTAGCTGTATGATTTTGTTTCCATTTGCAGATGAACATGCAGAGTGCCTTATAAGTTTGCCGTTGCCAATGCTCATAAAAGTTTTTTTTTTTAGCTACAAACCTTCAGTTTAACAACAGGCTTCAATTGTCCAACTTAAAGCCATGTCATTAACAATAATGCTGCCTGGCTTCCTGTAGTCTCGTAATGGACTGTAAAGTCCACAGTGAACTATCCAGGCTGCAAACACAGGAAATGAAAGACACAGAAATCAGTGTGTGATAATTCACAGTTTGAGATATAACACGGTGTGAAAAGCAAATCTGTGTTGCAGGTTTAGACTGAGCTAGACCACAATTTCTTTGACATACTTTTCTTGTTTCTCTTTCATGAATAATAATTGTGACGGTGGAAAGATTCGGCCCAGTTGCTGTGAATTAATTTTTATGCGGTCAAAAACTGGTACTTTTATTCTGCCACTCTGCTCATAAACCCTGTTGAATAAATTTCAGGACTGCAGATTTGGCCTAAAAATCAACATCTATTCAGTCCCTGGACTAACCAAACCTCAATTTGTTGCAATTTACATAATGCAACAACTTGTCTCTTTTAAATGGACATATTAAAGGTGTAAAGTGGGACTGAAATCTAAAGAAATTCATAGCGTCCTACAATATATTGCAAACTATTAGGATATTTTACATTCAGCCTCATTCTGCCAAGTCAATCACGTTTTCCTCATCTCCATCACAGTATTTAGCATAATTAATGAGCGCATGGGATTGCAAGAATGCCGCCGACGCAGAGGTAAACAGAGACATCCAGCTATCATCTGGGTTTTTCAGGGAATTCTTTAAAGTGCTGATCCTGTGGGACCATGTATGCACAGGTTTGTTCAAAATCAGCTCCTCCCCTCTCATCTCTGCCAGCCGTCATTGACAGCTGGGCCCGGCAAACAGCTGCCTCCCCCTCCCCCAGAATCTAATACGTTCAAAACAAAAAGAGCTGCCTGCAAGTGGGCTATGTAGGAGAGAAAATTACTTTGTAAAGCCACAGTGAATTTGTGGGTGGTCCCTGGTTTAGAGCTGCTGTCAGTTGTTTTCTTAATTAATCGATTAATCGTTTTGTTTGGGGAGGGAGGGGCAATTACAGTTTCCCGCAGCCTAAGATGACCTTTTCAAATAGCTTGTTTTAGGGGGAGACAAAATTTTGCTTCCATAACATGTCTTCTTTTAGACTTGTGGAAAGAAAATGGAAAGAAAGAAAATGCCTCATTTGCGTATTTGAACATATAATCTCAAAAAAACGTATAGTACAAAAAATACTTGTCTTACTCTAAGTAATCAACGGGAGAAGTTTCATGGTGATACCTGTTAGTTAATTTGTTTTACCCCAATTATTTTTTTGTGTAATATTGCATTAAATTTAACTATACATATTTTTCCTCATACACTTCAGTTGCAGATATATAAAACAAATATTCCAGTTTTATTCAGCTGTATATTCTGGAAGCTTTTACTGAAGGGTTTGTTCATCTGTCATTCATAGCCTGATTTATAAAACATATGATTCCTAAAACCATGACAAAAATGGATGTTTTATGGCTGTTGACAGTATTTTCTGTTTGATTGAGTAGTATAAAGTTAAATCCAAAATCCCCTCTGTTAAAACCATTTACTCTAATATTGCAACAAAATGAAAGAAGTTTGAAGATGACTTCATGTTAAGAGTTTTGTTCTGTAAATACATGCAAATCAGCATATATATCTTATTAGATAAGTCTAATTTTAGAAAATCCTAGAAATGTCCTCATCTTCTTGAAATGTCCTGAAATCTGAGAAACGTCCTAAAATTCTAGAAACATGTATGGGGTGACTGTGATTGGCCCCTGGCCACCAGTAATTTTTCAAAAGTGGCCCCTAAGCAAAGCAAGTTGAATATCCCTTACCTACAGTATAAACTGGCTACTGCATAATCTATACCAGCTAACGACTCTGATTAATTAAATATGCATGCTTGTGCATCAGTAATTTTGGCTAGTTCTCTTTTCCAATTCTATCCTTTCTCCTCAATCCCTCCCCACGGCCTCACTGTTTTTGCACTATTTACTCTCAGTGTGTGTAAGGCTGACACATTCTATCTCAAGAGGGCAATCGCACCTAGCCTTTTTCTTTTGCTGACGCTGGCAAGGCCTGGCTCAGCCTGCTAATGTGGACGGCAGAGGGCCAGACGAAAGGCAGACTCATCTGTCGGCTTGTGACCTTCAGCAAAAGTGGGGAAGGACTGGAGGTGACCCTGCATGTTCCTGTCTACATTATATCTTCACACCCACGACTGATGTTTTTTTTTACTGAACCTGGCAGAGAACTCAGTCGTATTGGTCACTTAATCATCTCCTGTCTGATCGGCAGGTGCACATGTGTGAGGACACTCACATGTACACACAGACACGTGTCTTCTGAAAGACACATGTTCTGCAGACATCATCACCCAGGAGAGGTCCCAGTACTCCTGTAAAGAATACACAACCATGTCTAAAGAGATAGTTCAGCTCTTTTGAAGTGAGGTTGTATGAGTTACTCGTCCTAATAATGCCCTAGGTCATCCGTTTTGTACGTTGAGGAGCAGCCTGCCAAATTACGCTCGTGCATTGTTTTTTTTTCAAAATAAACTTCTCTTTTCACACAAAAAATGTACAGATTCGAGTCATTAAATGCACACAGTCTCTTTTAGAACATAGTAAAAAAACTTGGTTTTAGGTGTTTACTTTTATGATTTAAGCAACAAAACCTCTGTTGGGGCGCCCATTGGCTCTTATGGTAGAGTGAGCGCCCCATGTACAGAGGCTATGTCTTTGCTGCAGCAGCCACGGGTTTGATTCCGGCCACAGGCCTTTGTTGCATGTCATCCCCTCTCTTTCCCCCTTTACACAAATATCTGTCCTATCTAATAACGACAAAAAGCCCTAAAAACAAAACAAAAAAACTGTAATAATTGTCCAGTGCAACTAATACAGCTTTAGAAAGGTGCCCTTGGCGTCAATATCTCAAGCCCATGGGTGCTGACCAAGCATCTGTATTTGACAAGTTTGGAGTGAGATCGATTTGATCGCTTAGCTTCTGTGTCAGTGCAGCCGACTGACATCTACACTGACCATGGACAAGTTCCTCATACAACCCCACTAAAAAAACAACCCTGCAAAAAATCTGCACTTCCCCTTTAAGTTAAATAAAAAAAAAACTTGACAGAATGAAGGTGCCCTTTCTTGTAAGTGTATCTCATTAAAATTCTTAGCAGAGCCTCATCAACACAATGCTCTGCATTACTTATAATAACACCAGACAAATAATTGCAATGAGACATGAAAACAATCAAAGTCACTTAATGAAATGACTTATGATAAGTATGTTTCAATTAAAACGCACCGCTGCCAAAGTGAAAGCAGTGTGGATGATTGCCAACATCTGTGTGAGCGACTTAAAATCGTCTCCGCGCTCTCTCCTTCCAAATTTATTTAAAGCCAAGCTCGTGGTGGTACTACACGAGTGTGGGAGTAAACTGCAGCTCCATCACTACGCACCCGAGCCTCATGATTGACACACTGTGCAATGGCGGCTGGAATCTAACAGACATTTATTGGTGGTCATCAATTCGCCATCAGAGGTCAGTGGCCAGCTAACGCGCTAATTGGGTCTCCGTTTCCCGTTGTCCTGTCGGCGCTTTCAATCAAACGTCAGTCCAGGCCTGACAGCAATCTGGCGGTGGGCTGAACTGGAAGAGCAAGTAATTTAAGATGTTTTCTCCTTCCCGCCCACGGTCCCCTCTATCCTTTTGTACTGTCTCTTCAGATCCAGATTCATAGTCACAAATAGCAACCCTGACTGTATCATTGCCCTTGTGAGGCGCTCTAATGTGCTCTTTTCTTTATGGTGTCGGAATTAAAAGAGTCTGAATATTTCTAAAGCTGGTGACAAAACTGTCGTATTTGTAATGATAAATCTGAAGTTGGTTATAGAACGAAATCCTTTTTTTTTTCTACATAAAAAAAAACAGCAGTACAATACATTCCTGGAACCTGCCAGTGCCTCATTTTCACCGTTATATTAAGTCATTAGCAGCCTAAAGGCATACACATCTCCCGCCCATGGACGAGATGAAAGGAGATTAGAGAGGTGAAGCTAATTCACAGTGGACAATGAAGTTCTTCACACAGCGATGATGGTGCTCCTACAGGACTGAACCAATATATAATTTATCTGGAAACAGATTCATCTCCTCTCTCAGTTCAGCGGGCCTCTGTTTCAGTGCGTTTATTTCCATGCCCGTGTAATTCACAGACTTATTTCCCCAGATACGAACCGAACCAGCTGTCAACAATCACTTGTGACAATTGGACCTGTTTTCCAGTTTTATTTATGAGTGTGGAAGGCCCATTTGATGGCAGAATCTCATTTGGTCAGCACCAAATGCCATTATCAGAACCGTTTTGACATACCTAACCACTCCGTCTCTCTCTGTCTTTCTCTTCACCTGTTTGCAGCGTCTTATTGATCTGTTCTGTTCTTGTCCTGCGGTTTTGAAACTGAACCCACCCTTTGAATGTCTGAGGACACTCCACCTTTGGGGTATTCTGGGTACATGGACTCCTTGTGGCTTTTCTTGACGTCAGTGTAGATTCATAAATAGAAAGCAAGATCACACAATCTTTTTTTAGAGGAAATTTAACCCTCTTTCACCTTTACCTGACTGGCAGTCGGACAGACTACTTCTGTTGTCTTACAAAGAAGAGGCAATATCTAAATGCCTATGAAATCCTGTCACAAAATTGCAATTAGGTGGGTTTTGATTAACCCACAAGTTGCCTACATCGCCTTTGAATGGAAATAATGGTGCTGTGGCTGCATTAGACATAAACCTGCTGATGTTTTGAACATCCATCGCCATGCTTCTAGGAATGTTATTGCGAGAGGAGAAGTCACATAACATCACTCAGTGGAAACAGTCATCTTGCAATTGTCTTGCAAATCACCCGACGCTGGGATACAAGCCCTTGTTCAATGATGATGTCCCAGAGAGGTGGGGTCACTCTGCTAGGGTTTAAAGAACTGAGTGTAGGAGTCAACAGCTGCAGTTTTGAGCTCCCTTGTCCTTCGTCTGGCTGGTTACAAAACCAAATTTTGACAGTTATCCTCATCGTTGTACACATTTTCCAGTTTCTACCTCTGCAACAAAGAATTGTATGACAGCTCTTTGCTTCTGACAAACCTCAAGAGCAGTGGCCATGTTGAACATTGCTGAAATTCCTGAAAACAACAGAGTTTATTTAATTATCTCATGAAGACCCATACAGAAATGTGTGTACTAAATTTGGTTGAAAAAATCTCTGCTTGCAATTGAGATGGGGACATTACTTTTTGAACTCCCCTTTTATCTTGTCTTTTCCCCAGTGTGTGCCCTGAAGACCAGCTAAACTTGCCTACTTTACACTAGCCGCTTTTAGACAGAGATCGCGCAACATAGTCCCCCCTTTATATGCCCCCTGCATTTTTACACAGAACCATTTGACTGCAGCATAATTTCCCTCCAGTGTGTGATTATACACTGCATCACGGCATCCCACAATCAGAGGAGGCATGACAGGCGTGATGTTTAACGCACGAGCATCCGCCTCTAGCATGACATAAAACATATGCATCAAACCTCACATTATAAACAATAACAAAGACATAACATGTCAATCACAATCATTTACCTTTTCTGTTATATGGCGGCTGATCTCGTCTTCTGCTCGGAGGGTAAGGAGCTCCTGAACCTCATAGTTGTCCAAATTTGTAGACATTTACAGCTGCTGTTCTTCTTCTTCTTTGTACTAGCCGCTATGCTAACAGCTGCTTTTTAAATCTCCTGCGATGGGTCACACACATAAATATGTCGTCAAAACCTCACACCCATGCCGCCCATGGTTATGACTTTTCAGCTTTGCATCTTACACAGACCTTGGGGCTGTTACTACCTCTATTCCCAGCTCAGAGGCGAGACCACTCTGTCCTCCCTTTCCATGACTGGATGTAATATACAGAACAGCAAGGTGGCATAATGGTGTGATATTCCCGCTTTGAACTGGCAGTGTAAATGTGGCTACTGTCACTGCCACTTTCGGTAAAACCCACTAAACAGCAAGTCGAAGGCACTGATTGGCTTGTTGCATTGCTGCATTGCATCACAAGATTTTACCCACAAGCAGCAATGCAGGATGAAGTTTTGCAATTATGGTAAAGCTTTGCCTTTCGGTTTGCAGTTTATTTAAGCTGCAAACGTCTATTGGAAGGTTTGGAAATGATCCCACACAGCTGCAGAGTCTCTCCTCTAGTGTCTGTTTAAGTTCATTTCAAACGAGGACTTTTGTAACTCTTGTTGATTCATGAAGAAAACCAAACCAGGAGTCTCCCTGTGGCTTTACTCCACTCGGAAGCCATGCTAAGCCTATCAACCACTCAGCTGCACTTGATACACAACAGCCCCAGGCAGGGAAGTATAAGACTCAATCTGCCTCTGCTGCTTAGAGATACAAAGTTACTACAAGCCCTCAACAGGCCCCTGGCTGAGTGTTGTGTGGTCAAGCATTTTAAGGAAATGAACTGAACTGGGACGCTCACATGAACATGAAATAAGAGCAAGTGGGAGCGTGTGCTGGTTGGTTATTTAGTGCTTCCCTTGAAGTGGCCAAATCAGCCTGTTTTGGTATCATCAGAGGGGCTGGTGGTGTCAGGCAGAACTGACAGCGCGGAGGGAAGGAGTGGCAGTTACGATTCTGTGTGAAAGCAGCTTCAGGCTGGCAACAGATCCGTGTGACAGCTGAGCCAGGACAAGATGTGTGGGGATGTTATGAGAAGTTATCACAGCCATTTTATGCTTGAATTTAGAGCGAGGAAAAAGGATTCACACCTCTTTGAGTTTCCGTTTTTTAACACTGAATCACACTGAATACAGTTACGAATATTTGACGCTGATCAACCAAGGTGTCCTTAGAGGAATATCTCACCTACAAAATGATGATTTGTGTATCAGTTGTTTACCCCATGCTGCGTTGAATTTGTGAAGAAAACTTTGTTTTTCTCGCATGCCTTCATGGTGAATTAGAGTCCAAATATGGAGATAATTCTTGATGAACTTAATGAAGATTAAAACAGGACAGTGTTACACAACAGCAAAACCTCTAAAAACAGTTTAAAGACTCTAACACAACTACTGCAGTATAATCCAAGTCTCATTTATCCAGTCAGCTCAGAACTTCACAAACATATGTATTTTCACTAAACCATATGCATCTAATGTATACTAATTGTGTGAGTGGGTAAGTGTGTGCTTTTGAACTCTGCTCTAGCACTCCATAGAGGAGAGTTACTGCAGAGTTACTCTGTTTTAGGGTATAATCTTAGCAGGAAACGCAGTGATGGCTCAGTAGAAAACAGCCATTTTTCTTGGCACTATTCTCACTGGAAAAACAGCCACAGGTTGCTAAAGAAACAACCACATTGGTAGCCAGAAATCCACCAGAAAAATGACCAAAGGTTGCTTAAAAAAACACCTGTGCTGGGTGGCTATAAAACTGCAATGAGTTTCTAAAAACATCCACATTTTGTGGCTAAAAAACACTTGAAAAACACCACAGCTTACTATAAAACAGCCACATTTGGTGGCTAAAGAGGTGCTAGAAAAACTGCCATGGGTAACTAATAAACACCCATTTTGGTGTCTATAAAGTCACCAGAAAAAGATCTACAGGTCCCAAAGAAAAACAATAATTTGGTGGCTAAAAAGCTGCCTGAAAAACAGTCAAGAGTGGCGATAAATACCTAAATTGGGTGGCTAAAAAACTGCTGGAAACACAGCCATGGGTTGCTAAGAAACACCCACACATTGTAGCTAAAATTATTGTTAAATGCATGTATTCGGTAAGTACTGAGCATACGACTATATAAGTGAACCTTGGATTGTACTGCACGAGTCTTCAAATACACAGTTTAAGGGGCACAATCATGGCAGCAAATGCAGCAATGTCACTTTAAAGAATAACCAATACTGTTGCAATATCCCTACTGGAAAAACAGCCACAGGTTGCCAAAAATGCCCACATCTAGTGGCTAAAAAACCTTTGGAAACAGAACAATGACTCGCTAAAAAACATCCATACTGTGTTGCTTGTTGGTCTCAAACAGCTTCTGCCTAGGTGTCACACCATCCTCCACTTCCAAAACATTGATATGATATAGAGTATATAAAACCTGTAAATCTAGCATACTTGCCAACTTTTTCTTCTGGCGGCTGGTCTGCTTTTTAAGACCAAGCTTCATGATTAAATGGAACAAGAAACACTTTATCAAGCCAAGTCCCTTTGCACCGAGCTACTGCTGCCCCATACCCAGTTTAAGGTTGTTGTCATGTCAGCTGATGTGTTTTAGTTTCTAATATTCCCAGGAAAATCTTCAGTTTAATTGCAAATTTTCATCATAATTAGCATGAACCATTTGACACAGCAGGTCTGAAGCTTTAGGGGCCCCTGAAGTACTGAGCCGTGGGGCAGACGCCTGTTTTACCCTGTTGTTAATCCAAAATGTTGTGTGCTGACTATTGTCGCCAGCCAATTACCTGTGCCTTCTAATAAACACAATCCAGAGGCACAGCTACCACAAATCAAATCCAGCGTCTCTGCAGTGGTGAATTTCCCCCTGCTCCACCTGTGTGCCCCGTAGGCCCACCTTTACTGTTAATCAGTGTCAAATTAAGCTCAATTACGCTCACTGTGATTTAGTGTTGTTAAACACTATAACAAGACATGAGGGGTGAATACTTCAAAGGTTTTAAAGCTCAACTCAAAGGGTAACTTTTTCAACCTGTACCACATTTCCCCATGCTTTTGTGTCTATGTGATTGATGGGAACAGCAATTTTTGTAACAGGTCCAGTATTGAATGAGAGTGCTGCAGCTGGACCGGCTAAACAAGCTGCAGTGTAAACACTCAGAGCAAATGTGCACCATCACTATTATTTAAAAGTGTTTGTTTTGCCTCTGACTGGCTCAATGTTATTTTAAATGTCTGACAATTTATGAAAAGGATCTCTACAAAGATTGACCTTTTAAAATCCTTTTCGTTTAGCTAGAAACGGCCTCAAATTGCCGTCGTCAAACCCACCAGACTCCATTTAAATGAATGTTAATTTTAGCTTGTAAAAAGGCAGTATATTTTCACACCTAATTGGGTGAATTATTAATGGTTTATTTGAACCAAAACAGAGTTTGGGATTATTGGGACAGTGGAGCAATGCACAGATAGATTTGTGAGTTGTTTTTTTAGTCTCTTTAGCCCTTTAAAACCTGAGCAATTTGGCTTGATTTCTTTCAAAAAACACGAAGACGGCAATGAGCAACTTAAAAAGAAATTTCTCAAAATCAGCAAGAAATTTGTAAAGAAATAAAAAGTTACAAGTAAATGACCTGAAAATTTGCCAAGCAGTGCAATCTCACATGCAGAATAAAAGCAAAAAAAAAGTCCAGACAACCGCCCAGAAATACCAGATGTTCCCCACTTTTGTTGGTAAACTAAATAGATGCTTTAATAATAATGCTATATGTTCACTGTCTTCCATGTGTTCCACTCTAAAAAGAGTTATTTATCTTTTCAGCATTTGAGGTAAACAATCTAGTCTAAAAGTCATATTTTATGTAACAGTAAACCTTTGGGCAAAACAAAATGGTCCTTTAATTGTGGTTGTTAGAAAATTGGTCTTAAACTTAATTTGGCGTGGCATTAAAGAAGTCTTACAAAGTCTTAAATCTATCTTGCCTTAAGCTGAAGGAACCCTGCGTTAGTCATCTGAATACAAAAACATGAGAAAATAGAGTCCAGGTTGCCAAAGTTGCCCTTTAACTTAATAGAAATCATAATACGTTAACCCTATGGCTCTGTTGTCTCATGGTGTCCGATTACAGCAAATAAAATCTGAGACTACATCCATCAAATGCCACTTACAGTACACATGAGTGAAGTGAAAGGGACCAGAAGATGCTACAGGACCTCAGCCTATTTAATTCTTAAGAATTTAATTTCAGTGCCCGCCAGGACCAGAGACACCGGCTGATTTTTAAATGCCTCCATCTCGATGCAAATGTGAGCTCCTGCCAATGTTGATTACTTGCCGTCAGTGGCCCTCTGCAGAGTGACCTTCCCTCCTTGTGTCACGACTCTATTTGCCCCTTTAAGCTGCCTGTCAAACACTGAACTATTCTTCTTCCCGGAGCTGTGGTCTATTTGTTTGAACAGGATCGGGAAAGCGGGAGGCATACAAATGGCTGCCTGTGAGAGGATTTATGCAAAACAAAATTTCCTGTGTATTTCGCAGGCTCCATGATGGGCATGTCCATGTCATATGTCAGCAGCAGAGATGAAAGGCTATTATTTAGATTAGGGTTAGATTTATCATTTCATTAATACAACTGCTGGCACCTCTTGCTCTGACTGTCGATGCAGACGGTGCAGCAGCACTTCAAACGGCCAGCAGGTGTAGCAGTGAGGTCTCTGCATGGAGAGGAGGAGGATGCGGAGCTGCAGTCAGTGGGACTAATCGAAATGTCTCATTAAAACCACACGTCTCTCCGGGCAACATTTAACACAGTGTGTGACCTTTAACATCATCATCCAGCTTCATTTGTTGTTAACTTTAAAGATCACTCTCTTATGTGTTAACCTGGGTCATGATATATCAGTACAGGAGTCTCAATACTTCAAAATCACAATTAAGAATATTATACAGCTAGTTCCTCCTCGGGTATCTGTCCTCTCTCTACCTGCTGTGATGCAAAGTTTAGAGAGACTTCAGATTATTTAATCTGCCCAAAGTTCCTCAACATTATTCTTGAAAAAAACATTTTTGAATTATGTTACTTCACCTCAATTGCCAAATGATAAAAAAAATGCCCATTCTGTTTACGACATAGGCCTTTAATTTCATTTACTAAACAAATTTAACCCTTTAAAACCTGGAATGACATCGGTTTTCTTGTGCTGCATTCGTACGCCTTTCACATGCATTTAAACCTTTGAAACCTGAGATTTTTTTTTTCTTAGACAACATGGCTAAAAGGTATAAGCAACTCGGCAGGAGAAGTTCCAAAATTTTCAAGGAAAGCTGTGGACAGACAGATTCACACACCTGGCAGAGATTGTAAATGTGACATTAAGAAATAAATGTAGTCCTTTTCAAAAACAAATGGACCCCTATTTATTCATTTCATAACATTGACTCATTTATATCTCTTTATAGTCAAAAATAAAAGGAGTACAGGAAGTGGAAATATATTTCACCTTTAATTACATGCCATAATTAAATTAATTTAATGATTTGAAGGCACAACAATTGAATTGCCAATGAACATTTAGTTAGAAAATACAACATTTACGCAATTTTAACATGACTTCCTTCTGTCCGAATACAGAGCAAATCATTTTGTTGGTTGAACAGATGCAGTCAGAGATAATGACGTCTCTGTGCACCTCATTCAATGCCGCTCATCCACACAGTCTTGTTTTTATTGTTCACAGCAGCGACAGAGCAGTGAGGGAGCATTAAAGTAGCACATTCGCAACATATTAAAATCTGCTGCTCGTCTGCTGTTGTCATTTCGGTGTCTGCGGGGAAAAAACATCATTAATCACTGACAAATGCCAACATTCACACTGTCTGCAGTTAAAGAGATTATGAAGAAGACTTGCAACTGAACTTTAAAAAGCTGTGGTCATGCAGCTCAGAGAGAATAAATAGGTTTTGTGCATTTAGATGATTTATTTCCCTCCTCAATCAGGCGAGGGGGATTTTCTACACCTGCCTACATGGCTCACAGTGTTTCGTCCCGTTATTTGCTCTTGCCCAGACATCCACTAAAACAAACAGGGGAAAATAAAAGGCCATGAATAACGTCCTCCTTCGTTTGGCTTTCTTTGACTCTGATAAAGGTTGACGCGTTATTTCAGTCGCTTCCTTTGAGTGGATCTGAACGAGAGAGGGTGAGGGAGGTCTAAGCTGGTGTAAACTGGGCACAGATTTGGTAATGAAAATGTGTGCCAGTTGGCCTGTGTAGGAGGACTTCTGTTTCCCCACAGGGAGATGACACAAGCAAAGCGCATAATAATTCACTTGGCTATGTATGTGGGTTGTGTTACAGAAGACACATCAAGCCCAACTTTGCTTAAGTGGTGTTGACTTAAATAAACTGACAGCAAGAGGGACACATATATTTTATTGCTACAACTTGTCTAACTTTGAAAGGTCAGAGAAGCAGTATTATCCAAGTTTACAGCAAAGAGATGGAAATATTTTATGTGAAAGTGTCACTTTCAGGTGCTCTGGGGAACCTGAAACCTGTGCCAAATGTTGCCTCTGCTCTTCAGCATTGAACTCTGAAAGCTTGCGGTCGCAGATGGCGTGCTGACACGAGGTCTGAGTTACAGCTCGTGTGTCACTAGAGTGTAGAGAAGTTACTGGTTTTCAGTTTGTGATGGTCACATAGTATCTGAGTGACGTTCACAGCTTTAGAGTTGCAGAGCAGGAGAAGTTAATTCCAGGAGTCCTGTTCATTTTCTGCACAGTCTTTTTTTTTTTTTTTTAGAAATATACCTTTATATCTTCCTTATATTGTAAATTAAGGAGCTTGTCCGAAAACTGTTTTATAAAACTTAAACAAGTACACTGACCTCAAACTGGATAGTTGTTCAAAAAGGTAACGCTAATCAATAGTAGCTGTGTTTATATGCTTTTTCTCAATCAGATTGAAATCAATCTGTTTGAAGATTTCGGGTCAACTATTCATATGGGATGTCTTCTAATACGTTCGGTGTTTACACACGGCGACGCATGTAAATGGAGCAGCTGTGTACATGCACAAAAAATGTATAAATATAGTAACTTGACAGGGCTGCCAACTCTCAAATTGACCATGAGACACACGCAACTGACACTTTTCACACACTCTCACGCCACAAGAGCATTTTCTCGCTTCTGATAGCAGCTAAGCGCTCTTTCCCTCTCCTCTCACACACTGCATCAGACTGATACACAGAATTTTATTTATTCTGGGTCAATTAAGATAACTGTGAAAAGAAAAATTGTTCTGAATGTGATACAACTTTGATTTGCGCCTCTGACTGTCTTCTCCTCCATAGCAAAGCCTGCTGAGGCTCATGGGTATCAGTATTTTGGAGACATGATTTCTCAGAAAGTTTTAAATAATTAAAACTGATAGTCATAACATAAACTTACAGGCATTATTTAATCATCCAGGAGACTCTTGTTGATTGTTGAGGGATATTAAAGATATAAACAATATATAAGATTTACAAATTCCATATTTTATAACAGCTGTCTTTCTTATAACAGATATCAAAATGACAACTGAAACAAAGGTATACTGTATTAGACTATTTTAGTGGAAGTGCCTTCCCATTTTTGGAAAAATGAAGCTTTTAGACTTTGGTGTGTGACAATACTCTTAAGTGTAATTTGAACTCACCTTATGTTCCTTACAGAACGAGTAATAAAAAGCTGAGGAGCTTTTAGACGGCAATCTCAGCCAACCTGAGATCCAGACCTGTCTCATCTGTGACAGATCGTACCCATACATGGTGCATCGTGATACAGATATCACCACCTTCCCCTGCAAAGCAATGAGTGCAGGGGCATTAATCTAGATTTATAAATAATCCATGGCGGGGCAGGAGTGAAACTTTGTTACCAGCAACCTTAAGTGGTTTCTGCATCGCCCTGTGCAGCTCTCACCTTGCGAGCCGGGGCCCTGACACTTCCCCTTATTGATATCAGTGTGATTTATGGAACTGTGCTCCCCTGGCCATCCTCAAACTGGAGATGGGCGTGTGATTTATCCCCATCTGATGCTGCAGGGTGTCTACTGCCGGCGAGATGAGGGAGGAGGCTCCGACTGAACAAGCCTCCAGCTTCAGCTCTGTTCTTTGAATGAGAATATTTTTTCTGCTCTGTTTTAGAGATTTACCTCTGCAGCTAGATTTAGTTTTAATGAACAGGTCCATCTGCCACTTTCTCCTCACGCCACTCTACACAAACCCAGAGGTGCCATGCTGTTGCTCCAGCGGCCCAATTTTCGTAAGCCCCATAAATATTAATAATAAGCTCATTTGTCAACACAGCATTGTTGACAAATGTAATATATCTGTGGTTTACAGAAGCGTACATGATACAGATAACGGGCTGACGCAGAAATGGGTTTTCAGTCCAATGGGACATTTTATGAACTAACAGGGTTTTGTAATTTTGGGCCGTTGCAGCAATGGGCAATCCCCAAACCTAAAAGCATCAGAGAAAGAAATGGAGGAAATCAATAAATTGCGGATGACTCAGCTTCAATTATACTGCTGTTTCAAGATAAATATTCTTCTTCCTCTGGAACTGTTCTTATTTGATTACGATCTGACATTCATGTTTTCCAGTCAGACGGCCGGATTTAACCATAATTGCTCCAAGAAACGTGTGTCCCTCAGGGCAAAGTCCATTTCTTCTCAAACTGTTGATGCTTCATTGTGCTGCGGCTGCTGAAGGATTTTCACCCAGGCAACAGGAATATTGAGCTATATTTCCTTCACGGATGACTCCTAATTACCAGTTTTAAGACTGATTCTTTTTATATCTTTTAGGAGATTTTACTCTGAAATTTCCCTAGTCACCCGCCTCTCTGAAAGATTAAATTTTATCGGCGACCACTGATGTGATGCTCTGTTGAATTTCCTTTCATCTCAATTTAAAACCTCCCCTTCCGTGTTATAGGTAATCACAGTAAGAGCACCCCAACGGGAAACTGTCCCCTCTAATTCTATGATTGTGTCTGCGTGGCTTCCTCCCAGATGAGTTTTAATTCGGAGGCCGGTGGTAACATGAGATAAATCCTATTGGACGCCCCAGTGACACTGGCCTTTGCCGTCTCTGGCCCCATTAAAGGATACTTTATTGATTGTAAATAAGCTTTGTAATTAATGGAGGGTCACGGCGGTTCTCCGTCCAGGCTCAGACTCAGAGGGGAACGTCTGCTGCCAGCTGGATCTGTTTTTATGTTTAAAAATTTAAACAGGGCTTAGTGATTAAAAGTTTAATTCATTCTACAGGAGGGCTGCAGCATGAGGAGACCAACACTCTTTGAAATAAAGGTGCCAAAAGTGTTCATCCTGAGGGGCTGAGGTTCTACCCAGAGCCATTTGTATAGCTCCTATAGTAACAAGCCTAAGAACCCTTTATGGTTCTAATTAGCACAGTTATTTCTAAGAGTGTAAGCTAATCCTCTAATATTCTCTACATTATGCCATGACGAAGCAATTCTTCAAGCAGGGCTTATAGCTAAACCTACATATTTAATGACTAAACCTCGTAATGCCATGCCAAGTTCACCCAGGTGTCTGTCGGGTCTCAGAAAGCATATTTTAGACTGATTTTATAGCGTTTAGTCAGCCTTCGTGACACTTACAAATGAATGTTATATTTTTCATCATGACAAACAAGTGTGCCGCTTCGGGGTGACCAGAGCAGATGAAAGTGTCTCATCACGCAGCGCTGGTGAATGTGCCTTTAAGTGGTTTTTAACACACTGCAAGGAGCATTACGCCCGAGCTTGTGGAAGAGCCTGAGATGGGCTGCATCCGCTTACGCACATTATCTGTGAGAGCATGCTGCTTCTTGGCTTCCCTTCACAAAGGCCGGTACACAGGGTCAGAGAGAGTGGGAATGAGAGATGTGTATGCTTACACCCTCAGATGAAACACTGCTTGTATACGGGTACATTTTTGTGCGTGTCTTCTCTATGGCGACCTGCAAGTCTGCATGTGTGTGTGTGCCTACTCAGTATCCTGTCCGCTAAGATTTCATACATTGATTGCCTCCTCTAGAAACAGACAGCAATATCTCTCCCTATTTTCTGCTCTGGCAGTTAGTAAACTGCCATAGCCGTGCCTGGTTAGCTCCTGCTATACATATTGAAGCAGATTTATCGGGCTCGACTGTGAAGTCCTCTGTATTTCATCCCAAGTCTTTTCAGCTGCTCTACAGAGAGCTGACATGCAGCTACAATATGCACTCACTGAGTCATGGCTTTTTAAGATTATGATTTAGTATTATAATCACAGAATGCCTTCTGGCCTGTGTGCTAACCAGACCAGACATAATAAGCTGCTCCCTGCTCATATTTTATGCTGAGGTGAAGTTTGCGGTGAGCTGCTTGGATACTTGCGTAGCTGCCCCCTGTGCAGCCTCGGCTGTATCTCAGGAGATGAGCATGCATGCCAATGAATCTGACCCGTGGTCACCTTACACTCTCTTACTACTGTCTACATCTTGTCCTAGGACGGCACAGTTCATACCAATGAATGGATTTTAGTCAGAGGGAAGGGCTTGCATGGTTCTATGTGATAAAAACCACTCCTCATTGCTGGAGCGTTTATTTAAAGGGTGTCTATTATGCTTTCTTTATTTTGTGTGTGTGTGTTGCATGCACTGCAACATGTAGTTACATGCTGAAATCAGGGAAATAAGCTGCTGATGTTGTTAATTTGTCCTTGATTTAATACCATATTCTTGTTGGAACATGTCCAGGAGAGAAGATTTTGGTTTAAAAGCCCCCTGCAACTACACTGCTATATGTTGCTACATGCCATTGTCAGGAAAACAAGTAATCTTGGTTTCCAAAGTTATTAATTCTCCTCGATTTCCAATTGTTTTTATTGGATTTTGAAGAGTTTGGTTTGAAAGTTTTTAGTGGTGATTTTGGCTTTTTTGGGAGGGTGGCTGAGAGAGACAGGTGCTAAAACAGAGCCCTCTCAGGTGTTCCAACAGTACATGAAAAATGTGGGGTTTTTTTGCACATTTAAGTAGAAACCTAGAATACAAGTATGAACCTGAAAATGAACATAATAAGACCCCTTTAAGCCAGGGTGCAAATTGTTAAGAAAAATATGCTTAATTCTTTGTTGAAGATAATTAATAGTGCAAAAATTGCTTCTTATTAATGAGCTTGGATTGTGAAAAAAATATTGGACTATTCCAGTCAGCCCACACCACGACATAGTCATTCATAGCATGTGTCATTGCTCATCCACCTTGAACTGCTGCTTTTGATGTGACTAATGCTTCTCATTTATCCCTCTGGTAGGTGTGAGGATCACTTGTGTCACTGTATCATAAAGCGGCTGTAATGATTGCTGCGATAACACTGGCTTTCAACTAGTTCTTTCCCACAGCCCAGGGGACCCAGCTAATCCAATTGAAGTTGACTATAGAGTTAACAGCTTTATCGCATGTTTGACAGATACATTTACAGTCAAGGATATTGCAAAGGTGATGCAAAAAAGAATAAAATATTATGTAGATTTTTAGACAAAGGGAAAAGCAGGTACATTTTAAGGCTTGCAGCAGCCTTAATATTAGTTCTACAAGCACTGTTATTTCGAATCATATAGCATGTGGTCTAACAGGAACAATATGCCATTATTTCTTGATTTAAATGATTTATTCCAGTTTCATCATTGTTATAGTGATACTATAATTGTTATACATACTAGCAAACATGGGCTGTTTCAACCTAGCTCTTCTATCTTTCAGTTATGGTTATCAAATACTCTTGAAAAAGTTGTTTAATGGAGACAGGATATTTTACAGTTTAACAGTAAAATTTATTGTCAAAAATGACATCTGTGCACTGAAACTGTTAACTTTGTTGGGAATTAATTCTAGATTTCTTTAAGCATCTTTTTCTGCATTCAGTTTGGTTACAAATAAACTTTTTGTACCGTCCAACATTTGTTACCAAAATATCTGTAAAGGCAAATTAGAATGAAAAAGGTCTCTGACGGTGCTGCTTAAACCATATTCAATGCTCACCAAATACCATTGCTTGGTCAGTGGCCCTACACATGATACTGTGACTCTGTAGGTACCCCTTCAGCATCAGTTTTGGATGTTGAAGGCTGGTGTGTCAATTTACGCTTGCTACATGCATTTTGTATTTTCAAAACATCTTTCCATTTTCACAGGTTACGGTCAATTTCTGCTCATCAAATACAGCATTTTTCTAAAGCGTACATAAAAAAAAACTTCTTTTTAGGGTTATTTCCTTAAGTTTAGGCAACAAAAGTTCATGGTTGGGTTTAGAAAAAACATAAGGGCTTGGCTTGACAAGTTTGGTTGTTACTTATGTCATCTAACGAGGTTAGATGACGTAAGTAAGTAAAGTCATTACTGCAGCATGCTGGACATAGTAACACACTACATTGTTATTGAAGTAACTCCATTGACTTTTGGTTTCACACGAGAAAGGAATAGTGGGCTGGCATATCAATATTGATCTGTGAACTGGCTCAGTAAACCTTTATTAACAAGAGACAAGTGGCCACATTGCTGCTTTGTTCTATTATTATAACACATTTTTCCGCCCTTTGTGGCACATGTAATTTAGCACACTTAATTAAGGAAAAATCTAAAATTAGAGATGTTTCATATGTTTTGGGGGTGTATTTGCCTAAAGCATCAGATAACTCACTTGCCAAGACAATCATATCTGGTGCTGATAACACATTTGTAATAGACAGGCCTGTAGGATGGTCTGAGGGTTCTCTTTATTTCACCAGAGAATAGCTGCATCAGGATATGAGCCAAAAGAAGAGAAAAAAAAGTCAGCCTTTCCTCGAGGACCCACTGATTTAAGTCGGGGCTCATTTTTTATTTAGTGGAAAGTGTCACAATGGCTGGATGACACTCACTGCTCAGCAAATGAGGTCAAAAATATTCATATTTATTGTCAGTGATCCTTTTAAATCAGAGGAGTGGAGAAGTTTTTATGAGCTGTGGAATTATTCACCCCTGTGATGCAGACTGAGCCGGCTACATCGAAATATAAAACACTAAAAATGTCATAACCTTCATTTGCATTGGTCTTGATAGGGACATTTGCTGGCACTGTTATTGACTGGGCAGAGGAATGGCACTTGGTGTCAAATGTTTCATTAGGGTGCACAATCATATCAGACATTAAGATTCCCTGTCACTGCCTCTGTGACCCAAGACAGATATTTATTTATTGAAAAAAAGGGTAGTTAAGTTGGACAGAAATTAAAATGAAAAAACAGGCTAAGTAGGCTTGTAACTGACTCATTTAAAGAAACTCATGCTGAAGTCTAGAGATGCTTTTTATGGTGATTTACTGAACAAAAGACTGGCAACAGGAATAATGAAGAAAAACAAAATGAAACGTGATCTTAACTCGACGTGGCATGACGGTCAGCATTAAATATTGAAGCCAAACTGGCCCTCTTTTTCTAAGGGGTGCCACTGAATGAACAGGTAGATGATGAAAACTCACACACCCCCGTGCAAATTACAACTACCAGAAGTGAAAATGTAACCAAAAGAACGTGCCTGAACAAAATAATAAACAACGGAGATTTAATACACATTCTGGCTTCTACACTTGACTTCCTGACATTTTCCATCAAGGTCAAAGAAAAATGTTCAGGAAAAGACATTGGTAGTCATTTGTTTCTGTGTTTGGCTGCAACCTAAGTCTTGGAAATGAGTTGCAAATTTAGACCAAAAAAAAATCTGAATGGTCGCTGATGGGAAAATTGTTAGAGCATCACCAGTCCGCTTCCTTCAAACAAACAAACGTATCTGGAGTCCTCTCCAAAAAGTCCTCTGAAGTGATATGAGGGTTCTGGCTCTGTCTGGTCTCATTGTTTGGCAGCTACAACAGCTCCCCCCTCAATTTCCACCTGGTATATTTGTTGAATTGACTTCTCTTTCAGTTCTTTCTCTTTTCCATCACACTCAAGCTAAACTCCAAATTGGCAACTGCCAGCACTGCAATCTCGTTGAGATCGACTGTGGACAACTTCACAAAAGGACTGCCATGGACACAGTCTGATTGGAGCAAATTTGTTTTAAAAACTTGTTGTCTATAGGCTGGAGTTGTTGGGAGAATTGATGCTTCAACCTCATTAAAATTAAGGTTCATCTGCAAGTGTTTTGGGTCTACCCCTGATATTGACACTGGGGGCGCCACTAGTCTTATTTGACTTTGGTATGGAGGTAGAATTGTGTGAATATCATTTGTGACAGCAGATTGACAATCCATGTATAAATGTGCAATTTTTAAATATGAAAAACCTTCCACAAATACAGAAGAAGATATGTAGATTCAAAAAATATTTAGCAAATAAAAATGGAACTGCGAATATATATTTTTTTGTTAATACTTTGAAAAAGCATTCATGGAGAATTTAGAATTTATAAATAAAAACTCGATTCACACATGCCTGTTGGAAAGTTGAAAATGAAAGGAAGATATTCACATTAATTTGCTAATTAATTTATTTTTTAACAGATCATATTTTCTATTTGTGGAATTTTTGTTGCATTTGGAGATTCATTTCACAAAGTAAAGCCAAAGATGGATGTTGTATGATTCAGTTTCATCCCCTGACTATAATATCATGTGCTGCCTCATTGTTATTGCCATTTCCCCGGTGTCCCTGGCCGTGTGTGTAGTATTATGATCCTGGAAGCCTTTTAGACCCCCTCTCAAGGTCAGGGGGGATTGTGAAAAACATTAGTTAAGCAGGGTTGGGGGAGGGGAGGGGAGCTTTTTGAGAGCTTTTTCATGTCCTTCTCTTTGAGGTTTTTTTTTTTAATTGTTTGTGTCCAGAGCAGGCTCCTCAGCTGGAGTTTGTCTGTGGGGCTTTGCTGAGTCACTCCCACCTAATGGACAACATCTGCTACCATGCTTTTTACTACTCACAGCAGACAGATGTGGGCCCGTATGAGGGTGGAAGGGGGAGGCGGAGGGTAGGAATTAGTGGGACGGAGGACGTTGAAAACAAGAGATGAAGACAATGTTGTGCTTTAAGGTGTACTTATCTGTTGACATTATAACCTCCACCCTCTGTTCCTTTACTGATAATGTACGGTGCATTGTTTGTATTATCTGTGCCAAACTGCTGGTCTATCTGCGCTATATACGGGATGTGGCCTTGACCTTGATTTTTTTTTTCTTTAATTGCAGAAATGTGAGTGTTTTACTGTCTTCATCACCACAAACAGCCAATTTATGTCACCAGAAGATATTTTTAGCTGTTAGCTGGTTACCTGCGGCAACAGGGTTATGTATATGGTACAATTTGTATGTTTATCAGCAGGATTATGGAAAAGCTGTTCAGCCAGTGTTCATGAAACTTGGGGTTGTAACATAGGTCAAGGAAGTGGCCATTCAATTTTGGAGTGAATTTGAATCACAAACATAAATTATTATGCCACAATGACAATAACTATGGCCAGAGGTATCGTGTTTTGGGGGTGCTGTCCATTAGCCCAATCTCATGAATGTGATTTCGGAAGAATGAGGGAATTTTTTCAAATTTGGCACAAATTCCCACTTGGATTTAAAGATTTAGATTTTGGTGGTCAAAGGTAAAGGTCACTTTGACCTCTTCTTTCGCATTCCTCTGAATGTGATATCTCAGAAATGCCTCAAGGAGTTCTCTTTAAATTAGGCACAAACAGTCACCTGAACTCAAGGATGCTATGATAAGGATTTCGTCAAGGCCACTGTGACCTTGCATTTCACTCATTCTTGTGAATGCAGTGTTTCAGTGTCTTAAGGGAGTTTCCTCAATTTGGGACAAATGGTCACTGATTAGAATTTGATGTGACCTTGCGTCCATCTTGTTCTTGTGAGCGAACGCAATATCTCAAGAAGGCCTAGAAGGAGTTTCTTCATATTTGGCACAAAAGTCTGTCTCGGCTTAATATTGAGCTGACTGAAATTTGGTGGTCAGTAGTCAAGGTCACTGTGACCTCTTCTGTCTCATTCCTGTTATTGCAATATCTGAAGAAGGCCTTTAGGGAGTTTCCTCAGTTTGGCACCAACATCCACTTGGAATCAGGAATGAACTGATGATAAAATGGATGTCAAAGGAAATTGTGACCTCATACCATGTTTTTGGCCATAACTCAAGAATTCATTTGCTAATTGTGACAAAATGTCACACAGATGTCTAGTAGAATAAAATGATGAATTGGTGACATTTTGGATGCAAAAAAGGTCCAAGGTGAACTTTACTGTGACACCATAATGTTCTGCAAAGACACTTATCTGGTCATTTGTTAACACCATACTGCAACTTGACCTCAAGATGATAATTCTAGTTCTATAGACCCTTAAATCTTTCCTCTTGTCTTAGTACATTTGTTGAAGATAGTGATACAGCCTCGGGATAAACATATTTTTTTTTGTGCTTTACCTCTATAGCTATATATTTAGTTGAGCTGCCTCTAAAATTTGCTCTGTATTTATTCCGAAGACACTTTAACGCAACAGTTGGAATGTATAAAACCATTCAGGCGCTCTTACAGCACTGGGAATGAAGTCAAGTTTGAGCCAAAACTTGTAAAACAACACAATGAAATCACATTCATAACTTTTTCAATATGTTTTCATATCACAGCTTTTTATCAGTACGCATATAAATATGTTTATAAATTTGGCTTAGTAGGATGTTTTGCTTTTCCCTCAATTTTTATTATAATCCAGATCATATTTTGATGGAATCTTCTTGGATTGATGATTTAAATTATGGATGAGTAACCCAGTTAATAACTTTTGATAGAGAGGATAGAATCACAAGTTTGGAAGGAAAAGGCAGTAAAAGACCTTGTACTTTGCTGTATTCTGCATGTTTTATGGTGTTGCTCTGTTTTCTCTGATAATGCCTTTAACTACTGAATCCTGTTGTAAACAGTGCCAGTTAGCTCTCACAGCAGACAGTTGGTCATACTGCAAGTGCTCTCAGAAATATTCATATTTATTGTCTCTTCTTTCCCCAACAGATTTCTCTGTAGTCTAGTCCAGGGCATCTGCTGCAGTCATGTTTAGGAACAGCTTGAAGATGTTGCTGACGGGAGGGAAGGCGAACCGCAAGAGTCGCAGCAGTGGTGAGTGTGTCTTCTGATGCCAGCCACAAACAATGACACATCTGCCTGTCAGTGCACACAAGGTGTTGACTAGTTCTGTGGGTGTATTTTAGGAAGCAGGAACATGCAGCACAGAAGCTGGAATGTATTTTGGTGCTTAAAGAGTAATCTATGACTGTTGAAGACCCCTGAAAACCTGTTTTCTGCTTAAAATAGATCCAAACCAGCTCATCAGTTCTGCAGCTTGAATAGCTTTACCTCCTGTTGTGAGGACTGAACACCGCTGGCACTTAAAATACACTTTGGACATGCAGTGTCATGTACTGTGAAGATTTTTATTTCCATTGTACATTTGCACCCATTTGCTGATAGTTCAGCTGTGCTTGGGAGCACAAGCCAACCAAACTCTCCTCACATCACGTTCAGTAGTTTTGTAGCACCTGCTTAATGTAGCTTTCACTGTTGTTTTGTAGCTGGAGGTTTGTTTCACTACGTGTCTCTTCCGTCTCTTCATTTAACATACAGGAACCCCGCTGTTTAACGATAGCTTCCCTTTGCCATGCCATCAGAGCTGTAATAAAAAGCACAATATTAATCTATATGCAAAGTGAACTCAACAGTTTCCAGCAATTCTTCCACAGCAAAAGCTTCTGAGCTGAAAACCACTTTTTGCAGGTTTGGTGAAGCTCAAGGTCAAGTTAAACATTGTTATTGTGATTATGTTCCAACATGGTTCTATCATGTATATTGAGGACTTATTACACCCATTTTCAGTTTATACCTGTGTTTTAGACTTCTAAAAGACAGGTTTATATGCGTTAATGGTCAAAAAACACTTTCTTTGTTGGAACAACTGCTTTAATCATGCTCTGTCTGAGATGCACTGTTTTAAAGCTGTTCTTTTTAAGCCCTGCTTACCGAAAGAGCCAAGGCTGCTCATTTCAAGGGTCTTCTGTATCAAGCTTCTCTGCACAGTGCAGCCAGGGAATGATTGTAATGGAGAATTCCAACGCTTTCTACACTGAAAAATCACCAATAAAAGCTTCTTAACCATAAACTTCACAACTAACATGTGTTAGCAGGAATATCACTAAAAATCTTGGAGAAATTATCAATATCGGCAACTATGGTTACATGATTTTAGCATGTAGGTAAATGTATCAGTGTAGGGTTGTTGATGTAAACACTTGAAGTAGCTTACCCCATCAGATACCCCCCCCCAGTCAGGTGAAATAACTATTAAAAACACAGCATTCATGTTACTTTGAGGCTCTTGGAAAAAACACATAAAATCTTTTGTTCCTACACATGCATTATTGTCGCTCAAGCCTTAAACAGCTCTCACTTAGAGGAACAGGGCCTTTGGTGTGGTAGATGATCTCAGCCAACAAGCAACACTTAGGAGGGCTAGCAGTGCCCATTTTGTAGCAGTGCCCTTATCTAAATCTAATAAGTTTCAGGTTATTGCCAAGGCAATGCAACAACCTCGACTCTCTCAACTGTGTCCCCAGAATAGGGTCTCTATTATGTGCTTTCTGAGGGCTCCTGTCAAGTAACCCACTCGATTTGCACAGATTTATTCATTTTTGTAAAGCTTGAAATATTCTACAGAATCACTATCTCAACTTCAGAGGATGCATTTAAGAGAAAACCGTTTGAACCTTTTTTTGCAGTGGTTTGGGAGGCTATGCGGGTGTATTGATAAAATAAAAAAACAAAAAATAGCTCAAATCGTTTAGAAAGATGTTTTGCAGAAAGTCAGTGTGTGGCACCTTACTAATTATCATATCATGATTTAAAAAAAGGTTTTTTTTTTCAGAGAATAGGTCATCAAAAAGCCTTTTATTATCTATCAGCTGCTTGCTGAATAAAACTTGCTGTCCTAAAGCTTTTGAAGCTACTTCAGTAGCATATATATTGTTATTGTAGGTGAATCACATTTTTCTAACAGCTGACTCGCATCATTAGAAATATTACCACAAAAAAATAAAATTGTATTGCAGTTTTCTACAAAAGTTGGTGAAAAGTCATTTTGGGCAGCAATATCAACACCAAACTCCTGCTTTTATATTCAGTGTAAAGGAAATTCAGAGATTTCTTTCAAAACATTTTATATATGTTGACAAAATTAACTCTGAAAACATATAAAAAGTCTAATTTCTATAAATCACTGAATTTTACAGTTAGACCCTTCATAGAGTAAAATAGTATGAATTCATAGACGAGCATTATATACACATTGCATCTGTTGATTCATTCACTTTCATTGTGATGTCCTTGAACTGAACCTGCCTCCTCTCTGTCTTCAGTGTGTTTGTGTATCTATGTGTGAAGTAGAGAGGAGTCCAGGCAGTAGTGCATGACTGGAGTACTCTCCAGTGTTTTTGTATCTGTTGCTGTCACTTTGCAGGAACCTGCTCCTCCCAGCAGACAAGTGCTGATCTTACAATGTGGCTACTCCACTGAAACATCTGTATCCTGCTGTTTGCTGTAGTTTGTAGTACATGTACACGCTCAAATAGACACACACACACACACACACACATAACCTTTTAATACACTTGCTTACGGACATGTTTTCTCTTAGCTCTCCTCCCAGCCGTTCAAGGACATCTAGAGGACTGGTTTTAGCAATCCTGACTTATCAGCTCACGACAGACAGGGAGCGCTAGAAAGCTGCATCCCTCTCCTGCTGCTGTGGGAGGAGCACTTGGCTCAAAGACAGGACTTGCCACTCTAAAAACGGCCCCTATGTGTGGAAGCGCTGGCTGCTGAAATTGGTCTTTAGTTCAAGTGTGAGATTGCGAGATAAGAAGAGCGTCCGCTGTGTTTGATGCAGCTTCAAGTGAGCTTCTGGCTTCAGGAATGCCGGAGCTCTTAGGGGGAATATACCCTCTAATCTGCAGACAACAGATGAGCCAGCTGTCCCTTGATCTGCACTGGAGACTCTGTGTGAGCCCCAAGTTACTAAGCTGTTGAATGGCATTTTTTTAATTGAATAACACAGATTAGCTGCTCTGATTGTGGTGATGCTCAGTTGTATAAATCTCTATCATGGACACACTCAGTGAATGGGCTGTTATTTCTCTGGAACCTACATTGTGTAGCGTGTTTTCTCCTCGGACTGCTATTTTTAACGATATAACAGGGTAATATAATAACCTACTAAGACGCCACTTCACAGTTTTGTCCTTTGAGACTCATTTTCACACCTGCAGTTTTTTCATTTGTTTCTGAACCAAGGACAAACAAGATGCTGCGTAGCCTTTTAGCTCTGATCTGGGTTCTGCTCATGAGCTGCAAGTATTAACTTAAATGGACCTACAGCTCACTGATTGGAGTTACAAGCGACTGTCACTGGCATTGTCATTGCCACATGAACCAGTGTGCACTCTCAATAATAAAAAGTGCTGAGAATTAGGGCTGTCAAAATTGCATTTTTTCACTTCAAAAGCAGATGGTTATATTTAGGGTACAAAAACACATGGCAACCAATGTCATACATCAACAAAAGCCGATGCTTAGGATTAGGCAACAAAGGCGCGGATAGTTAGGTGTAGAAAAAAAACGTCACATTCAGACAGGAAGCGTACAATGACCTCCTGATTTTTTTGTGACACATTGCAGGAACTTGTGGAGAATCCAGTGACATGCACAGTTTACGACAACAACAGTTCGATAAGAGCAAGGTAACATAATAAATGAAGTTGCATAAGGTTTCACTGTGATGTGTTCAAAGTCGGCTCAGTAAATGACTATTAGGCAAAGGTAAATAAAACGTTATCATTATGTGTTCAAATGAACCATCAAGAAAAAGAAAAAATAGTTTTTGGCAGGAAACTTGAACAATACAGTTGTTTAGGTGAGAAATATGTTTCCCAGTAATATAAAGTGTACAGCAGAGATGGAATTACAACCTTTTTGACATCCTATCATAAGCTCTAATCATCTTATAATGAATCATGAAAACTACTAATGCAGAGATTTTCAAAGTAAATATTTAAATTTAAAAAACAATAATTTATTGCCTAATCACTAAAAAACATGACTGAAAATGACAGTAAAACCAGTTCTGTTAAAAACGTATTGGCTCCTTGTCTTTCCACCAAATAATAGAAAAGTATCGTGGTGGTAATGATAAGGATTGTTAAAGAGTCTTGATAATGGCATCAGTGTCAATAAAGGATCCCATCCCTAGACATAAACACACACAATGACTGAAATAATAATGAAAATAGGGCAATAATACGATGACATCACGCACATCGAGTAAGACGAGCAGCAATCAATATTCATGGACAAACTTGTATTCTGTCATGTCTGTTGCAAAGTCTAGGCAAGATTTTATGACCCAAAATCACCTAAAATGGCATTTTGAGAATCAGATAGTCAGAATGGACAAACATGCTGTGTTAACCCAACATAAGAGTGAAGGGGAATCAAGTTTCAGAGAGACATGTGCATTTTACTGCACATTTATGTTCTGTCTTTCCTGGAAAACCGACATTATATCACCAGTTTTGTCCTCAGACACTATCATTAATAGTTGAGTCAGTCGGGAACTCACTGCTTGTCCTCTCACATCAACCTCTCTGCCATTTAATCAGACACCTTTTAAGATCTGAAGTGACTGTTAGTGTATAATCTCACACCCTGAGATTCAGGCTGTTAAAACAAAAAAGGAGAAATGTCTCCCAGTTAGTGGCAGTGTTTAGACATCAAATACTCTGCAAGTCTTTTCCTTAAGACACAGATCAGACTTCATGTATTTAAGGCTTTCTGCGCGACAGAGCGGCCCACTGTCTCTGTTGCCTGCAGCAGTTTCATGTAAGCACACTCGCCTGAAAAGCCAAAATGTGAACAAGGAAAGAAAACGTCCCCTCATGGTATCTGATATGACATTGTTTCAGACTTTCTAGCTTGAAATTCGGGGAGATGTTGGTTTCATTTTTGTGGTGTTATGGGTAAAACTTTAACTGCCATGTTCTTCTTGCTCCCATCAGAGGGTCCAGACTTGAAACAAAGTCAACAGCCTGACACTGCAATTACAGTTTATGGCACTGGCTGATTGGAAAATGAGAAATGGGGTTGAAAGGTCAGGTGTCTGGACAGGGAGCTGTAGCATGACTAATAAGCACTGAGAGAGATAGGTTTGAGCGTGGCAGTGGAGCAGACATTCACACAGCCACAGACCAGGAGTTGAAATTTGGATTAATATGATTGAGCTTCTTTTTTTTTTTTTAAACTCACCTAAAAATGGAAAAAAAAAGAGGAAAAAAAGAGGAACCAAATGGGAAATTGAAGTTCTGTAGACTGACAGCAAGTCAGTTTAACCTCATCTTATGTTTTAATTAGCTCCTGAGGTTTTCACAAGGATGTCACAGAAAAACAACTAATTATTTTCAATAATAATCAAGACGGCAACATCCAGCAAATGGACACCAAGAGGCATCTTCTTCTGTAACAATACGAGACTGTGTGTTCCACGTTTTAGTCACTTTTTTATTGGAAAACTGTTAAATACAGTAGTACACAAGCTCAACACACCTTATTTAACCCCTTTTCACTATTTGATGGATCATGGACAATCCTTGCATTCATGTGGTGATCTTTGATGAAGAAAGGCTATCTTAAACAGATAAAGATCTTTACTTTCTTAACAATTCACAATCAGTAGATGGATTTAAAGAAGCATTTTACTGCTTGAAAGATGGTCTTTTCATAAAAATAGGCTGTCTATGCAGCAGAAAGATGCAAATACTTTTAAAATTGGTGCCACATGACCAGAGAAAACAGAGGAAGAGGACTGTGGCTTTTGCTTTTGCTCACAAGGTAGAAAACCAACAACTACCAGAATACACTGCGTTGCACGGGACCAATAAATGCTCCCGCTGGTGGGTGATGTAATGTGAGCTTGCCTGTTTTAATAAGAGAAACAACATTGGAGCCAGAAAGTAACAAACAAATCTTGGTTCATACTTTTTTAAGAACTGCTTAGTTTTGCCGTTTGATCTGAGTTTTTTTTTTTTTTTTTTTTTACAATACAAGAAGCAGTACTGTGCCCACTCTCTATTCACAAACTCTCTAAAATATGTTTCTGAAGACTGTTTGGGTGAGAAATAGGCGATACAGTTGTATAATCTTGGTTTATATTTACATACAAAAGCAGCCCCCGCAGCTGGTTTCACCTACATGTACAAAAATTGGTAGGTACATGAAACATGTCAAGACATACAAAAATGTCTCTTAGACCCATACCCTAAACCCAACAGGAAATTGGCCATTAGGACTTGAATGTGCAATTTTGGTGTATTTTTTGCCATTTCCAGGCGTCTTTTTTTTTTTGTTTTTTTTTTTGATTGTACTAAATCAAGCAGGTTAAATAAACAAAAGTATATTGATCCATTCTACTGCCTTTTAAAAAAGAAAATACCAATAAATCGATTTTTTTCACTTTTAAATCATCTTGCATTAGGCATCTTAAAACCACAGCTGTAAGATTGACCGTAATTTCGCTGCATTGGGTCTGACTGTCGTGTCACTCCTGGTGCCTTAGAGCTCCAACCATGTTTGCTGATCTGATGATCTGTAATTAGATTTCTCCACCACTGTGGAAAATGAGCCATCAATTAGAGTGCTGTGATTACGGGGACCGATTTGATTCCTGTCAAGCACCTGCTGCCTCTCAGAGTCGTTGAGTTACTGGAAACATTTCACGTCTGACTGAAGGGAGGAAGCACGGATGATGTTAAAGGGGTGTGTTCTGGGAGTACTTTTCATGACAGGCCTTTTCACCTTTTTTCTGAAATGGAAAAAGGAGTGTGAAGTTAGGGTACTCATTCCTTAATTCATGCATTAAACTAACGGCTAGTATAATTGTCCTCGGTAATAAAACAAGAACAGGTTGACGAGTGCCTTCTCTAATCTACAGAGATCAGTTTGGATCAGTCAATGGATTTGTAAAACCACATAACAGGGCATCATCAGCCCAACATGGACAAATAGCATTGTGATAATTAAATCAGTCAGATTGTAATGAACATAGACCTTGGTTGCTTTCACATTTAAAGGTCCAGTGTATAGGATTTAGGAGCATCTATTGGCATAAATGGAGAAAAAAATATTTAAAACTACACTGTAAAATGTTTGACTGTGATATTTCACAATCAGTTTCACAATCAAGTTTCCATATAATTTTACATTAATATATTTTGAAATTTTACAGTTACACCCTGTAAAATCCTGGAAATAATCATAGTTTATTTGTATCATTTTTATTGTATTGTATTGTTTTTAAAGTAATTTATTGTAAAATATTACAGATAAATTATAAATAAATATTGAATATTACAGATAAATTAAATAAAATAGATTATTTTCATGTTTTCACAGAATGTAACTAATATTTCACAATGTATTCCTGTGATAGTGGTGTAGAGATATAGAGGCACTGTAAAATGTTAGACTCTACATTTACAATAAATGCTAACAATTGTGTTTTCGTTACCTTATATCCGTACACAGAGTGTGTTTTTTTCCACGGAGTCCATCATGTTGTTCTGGAGAAACACAGAACACAGTCAAACGTTGGCTCTAGGGCCATTTTCGTTTTTTGGGTTGGTGACAGTCGTTCTCATACACGCTTGACACATGGGAGAAGTTTCAGTTCTGGCATGAAATCCTTCACGCTGGACCTTTAACATGATGAGGATTAAGTTTTCCTGCTGCAGTCTAGTATTTTGAAAATTAATGTATTGATATTGTGCTAAAATCACAGTTAGATACAAGTAGGGCATTATGTCAGTATTATACCAATATATCCAATTGTAAATGAACTTTTAGGTTCCTTGTAACTAGAGAATGGAATAGTTTGGACAATCCCTCGGTTATATCCAGATCCATTCGTACATCCATGTTCTTTAGTCTATTTTTTTGTATCTATTTCTGACTGATTTCATCTGTTCTGTACTCAGTGTTCTGTAAAATCAAATAAATGCAAAGGGAGTACATACATATGCAGATGCTGCACATTTACATATATATTGCTACTACTTACATGCAAAGCAAGCTATGGAATATCCTGTGAACATCAATGACTGTGCGTAGAAATTAATCATTCCACCTATCAGATAGATGGAGGAGGCTGCAGGAGGAGCGGCAGCAGCTTAACATGAGCTGATTCTGGCCCATCTCCACAGAGCGACAGATTGGCACCTACTGCTCCACAGAATGTCCTCTTCCGTCCTGTATTAATGAACCCAGGGAGAAAAAAAATGAATGGAGGGATTTTAGCGGGCCAGGTTTTGATAACATGCGGGAACTCCTGCAGAGAGATATCATATTTAGCCCTTCAGTTTCCCCATTCACTACATATTACAAGATGTGTAATTCAACCCAAATATGCCTATATATATATATATATATATATATATATATATATATATATATATATATATATATATATATATATATAAAATAGTAAATCATGTTTAAGAAATATTAGAAAATTGTAAAAAAAAAAAAATTAAAAAATTTTTTTAAAAAAAGTCAAATTTCCCACAGTTCCGGGTGCAGTGCTGTAGAATAGTGCTTGAGATCTGTCATCATCATAATAATAATAATAATAATTTTTGAGCTTAAGGGACTTCGGAAATTGCCTTATATATCAAAATAGTTGCAGATAAATTTTCTGTCAGAATCACTTTTTGATTTGTATTCAGCTCAGGTTGGTTAAATTATTTCTGTTGTATCATTCTGCCGCAGATTAATTTGTAACTCCTCTTAATCTCACACTGCATTAGGAATCTCTGTGCGCCTTAATTCCCTTAAAATGTGAACATTAAGACTTTGTGTAAACAGAGTGTAGACGGCAGAGAAGACAATGGATCAGCGGATCAATACGGTGCACAGCTGTCGAGAGGAGCTTTGACCTTTGGTTACTAAGGACAACAGCGTGATGTCTCCAGCCTCTCTGAGCTTCACTGTAATGTGTCATTTCTTCCTTCAGACGTTGACATTTATTTCTGAGGGGCCTTTATGCAGTGGTTGCTAGTGAGCAACTGTGCAGCTCCAGGAAAAGTAAAGTTATGTTTATAAATGCGTAATCTGTTTTCCTCATCAGAGCTGGAGAGATAAAGAACTGTCAGAAAGTGCTTGTTTTCGGCTCTTTGGTTGGCCTCTCGAGGATTTTCTTGTATGTTTTCCTCTCCTCTCCAGAAAGCTCATTATCATTTATTAAGTCTGCAGAGTGGAGCTGGTGTGTGAAGGTTTTGTGAGTGTTGACGTGAAGGGCCATCAGTAGAAAGACCTCATCATTCTCCTTCCAAAACAACAAAAGAACAGGAGAAGTCGCTCCTCCCGTCGGGTCACACACAATGTAACCTGTGTCGACCAGGTGGGCGAGGACTGCCGTCCCGAAACTGCCAACCTCATCAGCGGGCACCTGTGGCCTCGTCACCGTGTAACCATGGCAACAAAGCTGTAGCAAAACGAAAGTGTGCTGAAGGTCAAAGACAATTCAGACGGACCGTCAAGAGGTGGCGGGGGCCTGAGAGACGACTTGCCCGAAGTGTCAGCGCTGGCACTCTCCTATCTTGTGGAGTGTGGGAGGCACTTATGGGGCCCGTCATTATGGTTCAGTGGCACCACTTGATGCACATACCGCCCTTGTCACGGCCACCCGTGTGCCGCTGGTGAATTACCTCGTTTGAGTCCTCCAGGCTCAAGAATGTGACAGCCTGAAACCTCTCCTACAATCCGCTCTGAGAGCCGTCGTGAGGCCAGCGAGGTGGCGGAAATCAATATCATGACATTAAAGAGGAACTTTACTTTAAATGTACCTTTTTAGGGGTTAAATAGGTTTTATATTAGAATTATATGTACAGTCACTTTATGTTATTCTGTTGCCCGTCATCAGTGTTCATTGCAATGGCGGGTTTTTAGTCCTCTTCATTACGTTAACATGATCTGTGACGTTGCTGTACTCGACACCCTCGCTGTACATTCATGTTCACCCCATCATGACATACAATGATAGAATCAATGCTTGCTGAAGTGGAGAGTTTTTTGTGTTCTTCCTGACCACCACAGATTGTAAAATTACAGGTGGGTCAGTGAATATTTATACAACCATACATAGCTACACATGTAACTCTCATTTGGAGAAAATCGGTAAGAACAAAAAAAACATAAAGTGGATACAAGCATCCTGAGAATGTTGCTGATATTAACATATTTTTAATACCAAAAATACATGCATTAAATGTTTTTATGTGATCACAGTTTTTTTTTAATTGGCATTCATTGTACAGCACGTATCCATGAACAGGTCGTTCCTGAAATGAGCATTACAGTCAATGTCTAAAAGTCAGCATTGCTAAAATAAGATGAAATAGAAAACAAAATAAAACAATACCCCCATGGCATCCAGACCACCGACTTCTGTCAAAATACTCTTTTCAAATTCACTTCAGAGACTGAGCTCCACGTCTCTACTGTTGTCTCCTTCGCCCCATGTACTCAGGCTGCCTACAGCTCTTAGTATTAATATTAAGTGGGGTGGCTTCCAGGGCGTGGCAACCATTTTTTTTGCTGTTAGCCCAGCTAATAGCACTTTCTTTTTGATCAGTGTCAATTCCAGTTTTGACAGATAATTTAGGATGAGTAAAGCTGGTGATTGGGGCACATTGAGCTCAGAATATTTAGGAAACCGTGCACCATATGTGTTCAGTACAGTGCATATGAATCACTTTATTTCCATCGAAAACATTCAGATATGTGTCGCGACATGAGTCTCTTTCACAGTGGACATTTTGACATATCACAGCGGGAAAAGCCCAATAATGAAATGAAAGATGGCTGAATTCCATTTAGCTGCTTCGCTGTCATGGTCCTGGTATTGTGCATGCTTTCACACTGTCATGGCGTTCTTTCCCTACTACGACAAGTCAAAATGTCTGCTCATTAAAAGACCTTTTATATTTATGTATTTGTTTTTTTCTCTTCTCTTATGTCACCTGTCCTTACACACCACACACGGTACTTTGAAGACAGCTTTAAAGACAGTGCTGTAATTGCTGAATTAAAAAAAATACAATACTGTCAAGTGTCATTCTTAGCTGTAATAGCTGGCACTCACTGCTGCCAGTGGTACTCAGCGGCACGCTGTTCCTTTTGTATCACCATCATTGCAATAATCACGGTGAAGCACATCCTCTTATGCTTTTTTCCTTTGGTTATAGTACACTCTGATGTGTCAAAGATGGCGTGAATCATGTCTCCGCTTGTCAAACCACCTTCTGTATTCAGCGGTTTCTGGTTTGATTGTCGTCACGAATCTGTATGAAAGGGCCTGCTGCGTGTCGAAAAATCAGTACAGTTCATGTTCCATCAGACGGGCCACAGCGGGGTCTTGAATATCCCACTGACTCTGAAATCGCCGGCGGTTTTGACGGCTGTTCTTGCAAGTAAATTATTTCGCTTTGTGGAAGCACAGTGACATTTAAATGGAGGCCGGCACAAGAGTCCGCTGCTGTGTCTCTCCCATGCAGCTCTTTTGTGAGAAGGGAAGCGTGCATTCCAGTTGGAGCAGTAGGGAGTGGGCAGCACGGTGCGTGGGTAAAGAAGCATTGGTCTAACCTCTCCTCCGCTCTCTGATCACAACGTCAATAGTGGGAAGTCTCACTCCTGTTCACTCTGTCTCGGTGTGTCCCTTCCCTTTGCTCTGCTTATATGGCCTTTTCCTCTTTTTCGTTTCCTTTTTAGTGAGTTTCCTACACGCAGGAGGCTCTTACCGTGAGGGCGTTTTGTTGCATCCTTCCTTCAGTCTGATAATTTATGCTGGATCTGTGTCAACTCTCTACTCCATGTTAATGTTGACAGCTTGATTAAAGGGACGTGTTCACGGCTGAGGCGTGACTGATATTTAGCAGTTGGAGTTACTGTGACCTAGATATGGTGTCTTTTCTTAGGTGGCAAGTGAGCGGGGATAATGTAGGCAGATTTTTATGGTCACGGAAAACGATAGGCCTCGAATATGGTGGGACCATTCGTGCATGCATTTGCTGCGTTTTAAGAGATAGCTCAACTTGTAAATTGCTGTGAGCAGTGTCATATTGGAGCAAAGCACACAACTTTTGTTTGTTTTTTTAGGATCCAAAAAAGTGAGCGAAAATGAGAGTTAACCCCTTGAAACCTGGAGCGACATCACTTTTCTTGTTCTGCTCTCAGAAGCCTTTCATGAGTGTTAAAATCTTTGAACTCCAAGCAAATTGCTGTCGTTTCTTTCGAAAACATGGGGTGAAAAAAAGCAATTAGTAACTTGGTAAGAAATGTTCCACAAATTGCAATAATTTTGTACATTTAGAAAATGATTTTAAAAAGGCAAGGGAAAAAATGTCTAGAGAAAAACAAAAGGAAAGAAATATCTAATTAATAATTACACATTCATGTTGCAAGCACTTTCATTTCTTCTATCATTGATCATTGCCCACAAAGATTTACTTTTATTTAAAACTTGTTTTCTGATCATCAGAATTCTTGCTTGTTAATTTTCTTTTGATTAACTAATTTCTTCTGCTTATAGATATATAGAATATAGATTATAGTTAACTCATCTAGACATGGTATCTGCTAAGATAAGATGATACTTTATTGTCCCTTTTTACAGAAATTTGCCTTGCATTCTTCAGCTCTCTAAAAAGAAAAATCTGTTGCCTGAAGCACCTGCTCTTGTGTTTCATATGAACATGCAGAGAAGTATTGCCGAGGTGTTCTCATGCTTTCATGTAATGTTGTTACCATCTGCACTCAGGGACAATGTTGCATTTACTAAACCTGATTGTATTCAGAAATGAAAACCTCAGAAATGAGAACCATTAGTCAGATCCTGAAAAATTAATACGGATGTAAAAATTAATTACGGGACTGAATAAAAGCTTGAAAGCAATCAGAGCACCATACCTCTGCCAAGGTACAGCTGTCCTCCAAATGTTTAATATTTTGATAATCAAAAGTCCACATGTCATTCAAATCTCTAACCGGGCTTCGCTAACTAACAGAGGAACAAAAACTTATCCTCATCTGTGGAGGTAATAACGTCACACATACAGAGTCTTTGCATTTATGTTGTGTTTTGGTTGCCCCAAAAACTTTGGTACATGATGGTGTTGTCAATTTTAAAGAGGTATTACCAAGAAATAATGACCAATATTGGTGCATATTAAGTAATGGTCGACTGATTTTGGTTTTTCAGGGTCGATACCGATACTGATACCGATTTTGGTACTTACTGAGACCGATAACTGATATTTGGAACCGACAGCATTTACAATGAAAATGAAAATCTTTTAGTCAATATTTAGAATTGGGAATACAACAAACTCCAACACAAAACTTTGTTAAAATGTCTTTAGCAAATGTTGAATAAAAACTGAATCTTTCAACGTCATATACAGCAAGTTCCCAACAACTTCTCGTTTAAAGTCAATTAAAAATATTGGCCCCAATAAATGGCCAGGCTCATAATCTGTTGACCCCTTATTTTAAGTAAAAATTGGCACAACAAAATATATTTAGGACCTTGTTTTAGAAGTTATGTTAGATAAGATATAGTGCCATTTGTTCAGGTAACACTTCATGTTGGTCCAGCTTGAATCCCAAGGGACATCCTTCTGTTTTTGATGTACAGGAAATCACATACGCTTTACACGTAATTGATATTTTCGAGGTTTGTTCGTGAGCATCTCTGCAGACGTCCATGAACTGCTCCCTTCCTCTACGTACTAGAACTCCAGACAATTCCATGAGTCTTGACATGAATTTCAGCTGTGACTCCCTGAAGGCTTTGAGCCCCCTGGTGTATTATTTCTCTGTGATATTGGAGCTGTAAAGATGTCGCCTATATCAAGTATCCATATAGAGAAGCATGTAGACTTTAACTGTCTCTTCTGCACGACTGAAATAGAATAAAGTGAAGAGGGAACTGGAGATCTGATGTACTGAATGTGGACTTCACTTCTCTTTCAAACTGCAAGTTACGGAAACCTTTTATACTGTATAATTTTTAAAAAATGCATATGATCAATACTGCAAATTAAATTTCATTTATATCCTATATATGAAACTCTAGGCCTATATTTGTGGTCAACATTGCATTATATATATTTGTAGGAGGCATAATCACAGATTCATCTTGTTTCTATGTGAATAGATTCAGTTAAATTTATTAATCAAAAAGACTCAACTTTTCAGTAAACTTGAATAGTGTTACCAGTAAAAAATTACCACTTATGGGCATTTTCACAGTATTAAGATATTACATTAGAAGTATATGTGACATTACTCAATAATCTTTAAATATAATCATGTCATCTGAAAATGGCTTATTGAGGCCAGTTTTGGTCATGATGACAAACTGCCAATGAGTCACATCTTACAATGATGCAGAAAATTTCAATGTGCTGAATCCAGGACATCCTGAGATTTTTTTTTAATGTGATAAGCTTAAAACAATATTATTTGTGTGAAAGTGACGTGGGAGTTTGGACAATTTTGTCCACTAGGTGACTGTTTTTTCCTTAACAACTATGAGCTGTCTGCTACCCTTTGAAACCTGGACTGACATGACTTTTCTTGTGCTGCTTCTAGACACCTTTGACAAGTATTTATGAATTATTTTTAAAAAGAAAGGCAAAATGTCTCGGAGAAAAAGAAAAAACCTAGTGAAAAAAATATATTTCAAACTATCATACTCACATGTTTTAAATTATGTCACTGAAATATTAAATAGTTTTAAGCATGTTTTTCTTTTCTTTTCTTTTTATCTATTTTTTTTTAAAATTAATTTTCAGGTAATTTTATTGTACTTTTTTTTTTTTTTTTACTAATTTCTTGCTTAATTTTGGGTGATTTCACCCAATCCAATGAAATTCATCCAATTTGCTCAGGTTTCAAAGGGCTAATCTGGAGAAATACCATTTTCACGCCAAAATTAGCATGTCTATGTGTGGGGTTTGACATGGTAAACCTTGCAAAGTATACCAACATGTTCCTTTCCCATTGCCGGTAAACTATAACTGTGTATACAGCGCTGTGTACAGTAGATGAGCCATGTTCAGCTTCACAGATACACTGGAAAATAGGGTAACAGTAGCAGCATGGAGGCCAGTGAAAACTCTTTTTCTCTTATTCGGTCTTTGTGACTTAGAAGTTACTGACAGAGGTGCGCCATTGCATCACACTGGAAAAGTGGAAAAAATTAGTGTCTCCATCCAAGGCCTGCAGGGAGAACCTGACTTTGAAGCCAGTTGCCATATAGTGGCCAAAGAGTGTATATAGACAGTGACATGATGATGAAAGACAAAAAGACAAAAACAGTTGTCACTGTAGCTGGCAAAATAATTGGAAGAAGGCATTCACCTCCCACAGCTTGTTTATATTTAAACATTATCAAAGATGCTTTAATTGGTATTTTTATATTAACAATGCATCAACTGATTATGAATAATGTGGAAAAGGTTCCTTGTAATGATGATGAATGTCTCAGCAGTTGCTCTCAGTTCTGCGCAATGTATTCCTCTTTCAGTTCATTGTTTTGATTTTACGTCCTGCAGCTTTACCAGCCCGTCCTTCTGCTTGTTCAAGGCTGGAATATCACACTGGAGTATCACGTTGTTATGCCGCATCATAGTTCTGTATATAAAGTATGATGGAGGACAGAGTTGTCTCACCTTTAAGCCATCAGCGGAGGCATAGGCAACTGTTTGGTAAGATGTTCGCAACGTAAAGTTTGTATTTACAGCATGTTTTTGCTGCCCCCGAGTGGCCAAAAAATGAGTAAAAGCAGCCCCACAATCGTCTGTTTTTCTCAATGTAAAAACAAGTAAGCTGAGCCTCATTAGCACACGTGTAAGCAGAAAGAGCAGTCGTTGCCGGTGGCTTTGAAAGAGTTAAGGAATTTTACCCTGGCTGAAAGAGGAGAGAGAGAGAAGGAGGATGAGGGAGAGTTATTGCTGCCAGGGAGCGAGAGGAGGAGGAGGAGGAGGAGGAGGAGGAAGAGAGTGAGAGCAAGCTAGAAAGAGAGAGAGTTGCCGGTCTGCCTGTGTTTGTGTGTGTTTGTGTGTGTGTGCATGTGTGTGCGTGCGGCTCACTGAGTGTATGCGTACTGACACCTGGCGCTCGCCCTCCCTCGCTGCTCACATTGTGGAGAGCTCTCTGCCTGTCTGGGCCATTCTTTACCTCTCTCTCTCTTTTTCTCCCTCTATCCCCCTCTCTTCCCTCTCTCTGTCTTTTGTCCTCTTCTCTCTGGCTTTTCTCCCCGCGTTGTTTTTTTTCCTCCTCGTCCCTTTACAATCTCCTCCTTTTGTTTAGGATTTCCTTTACTATGGTGCAGGATTTTTATTGCCTGGGCGGACGCTGCGCTCGACTGACAAAGGTGAGCCGGATGAATCGAGGAGGATAGATGGATGTGGATGGATGTGAGAATCTCAGCTGTGAATGTTGGGAGTGGTGCAAACGGGCTATTCGTTAATTGTTTCCCCGGATTTTACTGGTTTCACAGTGCAAGTCTGAGCAGCTCTTGCACTGTGTGGGCGTCTCAGTGTGTGTTTTTAAAGGTGAAGGGTTCAAGTATGATTTAAGAGCAGCGTTGAGTGTCTCTGTTATTTCACTGGTGTCAGCAGCATGTGTCAAAACCGCTCTCTCTCCGACTGCTCTGTTGTGGCTGCTGTGCTCAGTGTCACCTTGACCCAGGTATAGTGAGCTCTCTCAGTGTCTTGGCGGCACTTGTGCCACACCTAAAGAACGGACTGTGTGTGTGTGTGTGTGTGTGTGTGTGTGTGTGTGTGTGTGTGTGTGTGTGTGTGGATGTGTATTGGTGCTTAAAATAAATACAGAACTGTAGGGACCATGGTGTCTGACAGATGGCCATTAGGAGAGAAAATAATGTGATAGACAGAAATAAAAGATTGACTGTGACAAAATTATGTCACCTGTCTCTCTTTACCCTCACTCCATCCACCTCTCTCTCGCTCTCTCTCTCTCTCTCTTTTGGGCTAGCTACCAAAAAGGTTTTTTTTTTTTTTAAAGAAAAGACCAAAATATGTCTAAAAAAATGTCAGATACTGAAAGTAATGTTGTTTATTTATAATGTAATCAGGTTTGATTTAAATCAGAATTGTACACAGTATTTTTTGTAATGACTTTTTTTGTTTAGTTAAGATTTTAAATATGGGTCAACTTTGGCTTTATTTGTCAAGGTTTTTGTGGAAAACATGACTTTATTCTTCAAAGCAAGGTATCTTTACCCCCAATTCCCCATTTCTCAAAAACTCAATATATTTTTGGATAAAGATCATAATGTGTTTAATGCATTTCAAATACTGAAAATATTCTTGTTTGTTTATTCTTTAGTCAGTTCAGATTTAAATCACAATTTAACACTTTTTTTTAACTTTTAAATTTGAGAGTTCTGCTGAAAAAACATGATTTTATTCATCAAAGCAAGCCATTTAAGCAAGGTAGTAAAGTATTGTGGTTTTGGTTCTGAAACTTAGGTTTTGTAGGGGAGATGGAATAAAAAAACAAAAAAACAACACCCCCTCCTCTCTGCTCATCTCACATGAACATCTCTCTCCGCCAATTTGTGCTCTTTTCAGAACAACGCATTTATTGTCTGGCTATTTATTGTTCTTTTTTTTTGTCAGGTTCCCAAAGTTGGTGCCAAGCGCTTTGTAACATTCGTAGACTTTAAATCAGATATTTCATGATTTAAAATCATAATTTTGGAAAGGATATCTCTCCAACTTATAATGATTAATAATTAATAATAATTGGTTGGTTTTGTAGGTTTTCCCATTAATTATTCTGTTATGATGACAATGTACTCATTGAGTTGATTGCTGAGATCTGGGAATACAACTATGTTGCTAAAAATCAGAAGTCAGAAGGGGCACAAAACAAGAGCAATGAGACGTGCATCTCTGATTTTATTTAGACAGTGCAAGAGACAGAAAACACCTTGGCACCACCATGTTGTTTCTACAGCAGCCCAGAATGGACAAACCAAACACTGGCTCTAGTTATGGCCATTCATGTTTTCGCAATTTTCCGTCGGCCATCACAGTTCTCCCACATGCTCTCCTACATTCACTCAGGAGAAATCTCAGTTTTTCAGTTTTTTTTTTCAACATTTTTTGTTACAATTGGGTTGCGAAAGCCGAAAGATGATCTTTTTCCCCAATCACATGAAAAAAAGAACATGGCCAATTCTCATTATTAACGGGCTTATATTTTGCACTTTTGATTGAAAAAATGTATTTGAAACATTAATTAGAAATCTAGATAGTTGCCATTTAATTTGCGACTAATTCATCGAATTGGAAAAATTGATACCACATAGTATCGCAATATTTTTGTGTGGTAATATCGTATTGTTACAGGTATGCCAATCACATATGTTTTTATTATATTAATAATAATATCACAAATACAAATGTAACTTTTGGTAGCCTACTTGGATTATATTATCAATAGTTTTTTCAATCCAGGACGTGTTTTGCTGCTTTAAAAATGACTGAAGGCAGAAAAAAAGTGAAAACTTTATCCTAGCAGATAATGAAGATGTTGATAAAGTTTTCCTTTTGGAATAATATTTGTAGTTGAAAAAATGTATTAAATCGCAGTATATCACAACATATTTCATCATAGTACTCAACATACCGCAACACATTTAAAATAACGATAATATTCTATCACGACTTATCATAATAATACTTTACCTTCAGACCTCAGGCCTATCATTTCATGTGTGCTGTGATGGATGTTTACATCCGTCGTTTTGGTAATGATATTACAGTTTAAAGTATCGCATCATATTGAAACACGTTGCTGTGTGACGCCCATTAATGAGCCTGTTGTTGCATTTCATAAAAACATCAGAATATCTCCTGATGTTAGTGGGAGAAATGAGGATAAAACATAGCAGAAATGCTGCAGAGATAAATGTCACACTCTTAAATCTTGCTGTTATGGTTTCAGTAACATTAGAGACCTGTTTTGGTATTAGAAATCAGGTGTCTTATCGGTATTATATTGAACATTTTCTAAAGATACCCTGCTCACTCGTCATCCACTTCCTCTGTCGCTCTTGTTCCTTTTCTCTCTCCCCCTCACTCTGTCATCACTTCACTTACTGTAACTCTCTCCTTCTTCCTCGCACACTCGGTTACTCTCTCTCCCACCCACTCAGATATTTCTGGAGAACAAAAGGAGAGAGAAGAGAGAGGGGGATGAAACAGTGGAGCGGGGAACGGTTAATGTACCAGCCTTACGTAGGCTAATGACTCCTCGGCGCTCCCTCCCCTCCCGTCCTCCTCCTTTCTCTCAAGTCCTTCGTATCCACACCATCTCATAACCAAACTTGTTCTCCTCGCTCCTTTCAGGTTTCTCCCACCTTAGAGTCATTTCCCTCTTCATCTTTGTCTCCCCCGTTCATCACTGCTGCTTTTGTTCCATCTCTTCTCATCAATCCATCCACAGCCTCTTTTTTTTCAACCTCCTTTCTTTTCATTTCTTCTGGAGTGGTTATTTTCTTACACCCCCTCATCTTCCTTTTTTGTCAAGTCCCACTCATTCCACCCATTCATCATCCGTTTATTCTCATTATTACAGGTGCTAAACATTTGCCATCCCTAGTTCTCGCTCTGCCTTTCATTTTTTTTCCAACTTCTATTCAGTTTTTGTCATGATTTATCTGTCTTTTTTCTCCTACTGTACCACTCGCTGACAGATAGCTGTGTAGAACCCCAGTCAGGGACACTCAACCTGCTTTGCTAGAGGGACAATTTTGCAAAATGACTGGAGGTCAGGGGCCAGCTGCAGCAGGCCAATACATGTTTCTAGGATTTTAGGATATATCTTGGAATTAAGGACATTAGTAGGATTTTAGCACATTTCTTGGATCTTAGGACATTTCTACAATTTTATCGAGTTTGCAGGAATTACCAGATTTTTTTAGGACGTTTATCGGTTTATATTCCATTTCTAGTGTTTAAGAACATTTCTAGGATTTTATCATGTTTGTAGGATTTTAGTCTAATTCTTATTTTAGGACATTTTTCGGGTTTTAGATTTTACAATGTTTCTCTGATTTTACGCCGTTTCTCTGATTTTAAGATGTTTCCTGGATTTTAGGACATTTCGAGGATAATAGGGCGCTTCTGGGACTTTTGGACATATGTAGGATTTCAGGACATTTCTAGATTTTGGCAAGTTCCTAGGATTTTAGGACATATCTCAGATTGAATTCTCGGATGCTTCTAGGATTTTACAACATCGGGGGTTGGATAGGACCTCTGTCTGGGGATGTGGGGGATCCTCCACTGGCACTTTTTTTTGATAAAGTTCTCTTTTGATGTTTTTTATGCACTCTGGCACCTTATGTATACTTAAAGTACAAAAACAATTCCCAGTGGGAATCACTTTATTTTTATTGTGAATTAGAAAATGTTGGGGGTCCACCCTGCACACTGTTAGGGTCCAAATTTGGCAGAATTTGGCACATTTGGAGTATCGCTGCCCCAAATCCTGCATAAACCAACCAGCCTGCTGAATTGTGCATTAGGCCGTGAGAAATATGAAATAACATGGTCTTGGCCCATTTAAATATTTGATGCCATGCAGGACTTATCAGCCCCCCTTCTGCAGCGGCATCCTGTTGTTTCTGCCAGTTGGGGGAAACTGGGCTTTCATTGTGCTTCTTGATGTGGATGGGCTCATTATTGCTGCTCAACGCTGTGTGCCTTTGAATAGCAGGAAGTGCCCTCGCTAGCTGAGATATACTGAGGGATATTGTGTTGCTTTGCAGCCGCATGATAAACGCAGCAAAACACAATGTTGCATAAGCAAAAAAAAAAAAAAAAGGCGGTTCACTTCACAAAAAGCTGCAATTGCGAGGACCACAGACAGCAAGGCGTGGACTGCAAACCCACGCCAGCTGTGTGTCCCAATGCGTCCCGCCGCCTGTCTCTGTTGGCAGTTATCGTGCCATATCTGAATTTAAACCTACAGTCTGTCTGTGTCTGTACTTGTCTGTCTGCCTGTCTGGTGCCCCCCTCTCCTCCTCCTCCTCCTCCTCCTCCTCCTCCTCTTCAGTCTGTGGCAGCCATGTTTGCCACTTTCAGTAGCTGTAACTCCTGCTGACACTGGTGAGAAGGACTGAATTTATTCAGCCTCCGGATGAATTTATCCGCTTTGACGAGTCTGATGATGGCGCCACACATATGAAGACACGTCCTGTGACATGTGCATCCTCACTAGTGCTGAAATTATGAGGTGATTAACAGAAAATGAATCACATACGATTTTCATAATCGATTACTCAGATGATTAATCATTGGTTTCAGCTCCTCAAATGTGAGCATGTGTTATATCATTATAAATTGAATATTTTGTAGGGTTTTGGGCTGTTAGTTTGCAAAAAAAGTGAACTAGCAATCATGAAGTATTTTGATACTTGATCTTATGAGTCATCATGAAGTGCTTTAATATGTCATAATAATATTTATAAAGCATTGTGAATATTTATGAGTGATTATAACTATTGATATATAGTTTTATAAGCAGATTATAATGCATTATGAGTATGTTTTTAATGCATTATAGAGATGGGCAAGACAGGACTCCATGTGAGTATGTGGTTTATTTTGGCTCCATGTTTATTTAAAAGATTTGGCTATGTGCAACAACAAATTGTCTTTCATGTAGGGCTGAAACATTCTACAGAAATTTCTGCAAATATTTTCATAATCCATAAATTATTTCAAAGGAAAATGCTAAACATTTACACACATTCCAGCTTCTTAAATATGATTTTCATTTTTTTCCTCTTTTTTTATATCACTACATGACAAAACAAGCAATTTGAAGACACAACTTTTGGGTCTGGGTCTGTTCATATTCACTTTTTTAGGCAATTTAATCGTTTAATCAAAACAAAACTGACAGATAAAATGATAATGGATGTAATCATCAGTTGCAGCCACTGTTTCCGTTCTCCAGACCACCCTGTAATTTCAGTGTCTAACTTTGTTTCTCAGTGATGGTCCCTGATGAAACTCCACGCAGATGTATAACATATATTTGCTCTACTGGTATTTAAAATATCTGCTATGTGCATCCACAGATTTTACAATAGGTTGGATAAAACAAGACATTTTAAGACATCACCTCAGGTTCTAAGAAAACAGTACTGAGCGCTTTCATGTCTGCGCTGGGAACAGTCATGGCCCTCCATCTGTCCATCCCGTGCTTTTTTGGCCACTTTTTTGGCCACAACTCAAGAATTAATTTGTTGACACAAAGAGGCAAAACAGGACAAGCAGCTCATTCCACTTTTCCATATTTTGAGGTGATAAACAACATGTTCGGGCACTTAAATCGACTGCATGTAAACACGGGTATTAGTGGAATATCCTTTTTTATTAGCCATGTAAACAGCTTAGTGGGAATATTGCCTTTTTTGGAAGAGAGGCAAAAACTAGAATTTTTTGTGCATGTAAACATAGTCAATGGGACCTTCACCCAGACAGAATTAAGTACCCAGCTGAAGGCTGCACATAAAAAATTGATGTAAGACCTCCACGCTATACAATACTCTCCCTCACACTCACACACTGACCCATATCCTGCAGTTTGTGACATTTTTTTTCACCCATTGTTGAATTCTTTGGACTAAACAAACCCCTTTTAATAAATCTTTGTCTTTTTATGTCATGAGTTCTTAAACTTGACAGCAGTGTTTTTCTGAAGTTAAGTATACACATTCAATTCAAACGTCTGCTTTCGTCCATCCATCTTGACAAATATGTTGTCTTAAATTTGAAATCCTGGTTGTATAATTTGATTTAATAGCAGTAAGAACAATGCAGGAACACCAGTTCAGGTCAGGACATAATTTGCATTTGTTTTACACTTTAATCAATCTAAATATAGCACAGATACTCACTGTATAATAGGCTGTAGCTGTTTTGTTAATGATAGAAGACATGCAGCTAACATACCGTAGCCTACTTTCTCCTCTCCATGTGTAAGTGTTGGTGTCTGCTGTGGCACTGCAGGCGCCACAAACCCCCAGTCTAGTTTATATTTAATGTGTATTTCATTATTCAGGCCTGCTTGTTTGCAGTTGTAGACCCATCTCCATTGCAATTGAGAGGGTGTGTGTGTGTGTGTGTGTGTGTGTGTGTGTGTGTGTGTGTGTGTGTTTTTTTTTTCACTCTCCTATTGTCACAATGACACTGAGAATGCAGTGAATGATTGCATTGCTGTGGGCAAGCATAGGATAAGAATAACAGAGAGCTATGAAAGAGGGCACAGCAGCAAGGACGTCTTCTTTCTATTTCACCTGTCTCCGTCGTCCTTCGTCTGTTACAGTGGCCACAGTCAACGGCCTCCTCTCTTCCTTCTCCTTCATGTCTTCATCCCTTTCTTCTTCTTTCTTTTTTATTTGTTCCCCCCTTACAGGTTAAAAGCTTTGCACTCTGTCATGTTTTTTTTGTTTTTTTTTTTGCTCATGGCTATTTCGGAGACACTATATGCTGCGCTTTTTTATCTGTTTGTTTGCCATTGAGGTGGTGTTCCACAAGGGGAGGTGCACTCTGTGGCTGTGGCCCAAATAAAAGGGCATTAAATCGTTATATAAATAGAAAAAGTAGCGATTGCATTCTGTTTTTTTGAAGGAGCTTTTGTGTTGATCTTTTTGGACATTTTTCTTCTCAAAAAAGAATTCTTTTTGCGGTACCAGAGCAGACAGTACCCCTCAATTAGGTGAAATTCGATCAAAACATTACTTTCAGAGTCTTCCCTCTTAAAACGAATATCACCAAATGGACTCTCAACGAAATGATTCACATTAGTCACACAGCCTGCAGACAGTCTGTGTAAAGTTAAATTAACTTGTGGATGAACCTGCAAGAGAGGATTTAGACTTTTAAATGTGGCATCGTATACTAATCTACAGCCTGGAGCTGTGTCATTGACACTGAATGCAGCGCTGCCCTTGTGGGCTGTTTGTCAGATTTTCATTACTAAAATTTAGCTTTGTATTTTTAACCTTTGTAATTTTATTTTAACAGTTTTACACCTGATGAATTATATTGGTTTCCGTCCATCCATACAGTCGTCTGTCAGTGCCATTCTTGTGAACATGATATCTCAAGAACACCTTGAGAAAATTTCTTAAAATTTGGAACAAACGTCCACTTGGACTCAATTGGTCAGTTTTTGGTGGTCATGGGTCAAGGTCACTGTGACCTCATGCCTGTCTCATTCTTGTTAATATCTCAAAAATACCTCAAGGGATTTTCGTAAAATTTGGCACAGACATGCACTTTGAGACAAGAATAAAATTATTATAGTTTGGTTGTTGAAAGGCAATGCCACATCTCATTCCTATGTATTTTGGCAAAATTGGCTCAAGTGTCCACTTTGAGTGAAAGATGAACTGATTTAAATTTGGTGTTCAAAGGTTAAAGACACTTTGACCTCATCTGTGGCCTTTTTCTGTAGGCGATTTTCAAGATTTGTTGAGTTTCCTTCAAATTTGGCACAAACGTCCACTTGGACTCAACCATGAAATAATTAGATTTTGGTAGTCAAAGGTCACTGTATTGTTCCACTTGTATTTATTCCTGTGATATATCAAGAACACTGTAAGGGAATTTCCTTATATTTGGCACAAACGTCCACTTTGACTATACAATGCTCAAACTAATATGAATTTGGTGGTTGAAGATCAAGGTCACTGTGACTGCTCAAAACATGTTTTGGGCCATAATTCAATAATTCATATGCTAATTGTGACAAATGATTAATATGATAAAATGATAAAGTGATGACATTATATATCCGAAAGGTCAAAGTTCAATTTCACTTAATAACTTTCAGAAAAAAAAAACACTTTTCTGGCAAGTATTCAGTGTCATAACTTGGGAACAGAAGGGGAGACATTTGGTCAGATACTGAATTAGTGGCACTAATTTTGTACCTGTGTTGTTTGTATAAATCTTTTGTGTTGCCTGGTCAAGATGTGTGTGAAGTGTCCACATTTTCATAGACATGAATTTAAACTCTAAGTGCGTCTCGACTGGTTTGCGGAGGCATTCAACATTTTCCATGTTAAAATGAGCTATCTGTTTCTGTAACCATCAAGTTTCTAAAATCTAATTTTCCTTTTTGTGAAAGGCAGAGGCAAACAGGAGAAATAATTGTTTCCGCTGGCATTGTTACAGAGAGCAAACTAATGCATAAGTTTGCAACAAGTGATGATTGCAGAGTTGCAAACAGAATAGCAGTGACAGTTTCTCCCAGTGTTGCATTCACAGGTTTCAGGTTTAGAAAACATCCTTAAATTATCTTCTAAGAATGAGTTCATCCTCAGTGGAGCTGGCAAAGACGAGATTAGGGTGTGGTACAAACTTCTCCCTTCACATTTCAGGTTTTGTTGTGAAGCGCGCAAATCCCCACTGTGCAGAGAAGCCCCCTAAGCAACAGGAATGAGGATCAAATTTAGCAGTATTCCTCTCTAAGCCGCTGCATGGTAATAGCTCAGTCTGTCATTCACTGAGGCAGTAATTTGTAAGGCAGTAAATATCTTCCACCATAATGAACAAGCAGTGACTGCAGCAGGAGCGCTTTCCCTCAGCCTCCCTGTGTGAATTTATCAGGATCCCAACCTTTTCTCATTAAACACTCTTCGCCGGTGCAGAGAGAGGCATCTGCAACCTTAGCAGGAGTCTCGCGCGCTCCTCCTCTCGCTGCAGACAGCCAGAGGTCAAAGGGAGCCTGAGGTGATGCTCCTCTTGTGCTGCGGACTGAAATGAGTAGATTAACTGAAACCACAAATCCAGTTTCCTCGGCAGCAGACGGACGGTGTTGATCCAGCTTGCTGTCCATGTATCAGATGTTTACTTCTGTCTACTTTTTCACTTACTTGTAACACTTGATGCTAAGCCTGTCAGGCTTTATGTTGTTTTATGGCACATATGACGTTTACAGTGATATCAGTCGCAGATTTACCATTTGATATTCGTGGTCATTTTTGTAGCAGTGGATCCTTGACTTATAATATCTAGTAGACAACTGTTGATTTTCGACATTGTTCAGGCGATTCATCAAGCAAATACACCACTTATAATTAATCGGTTAAACCATTTGCAGGAAAACATTTTCTGGTTCCAGCCTCTCAGTATCAAATGTGAAGCTTTTCTCTGTTTTCATATCATTGTAAATTGAATATATTTGGGTTTTGGACTGTTTGCCAAACAAAACAAGCAATTTGAAGACCACCTCGGGCTCTGGGAGATTACGATGAGCTTTTTTTTTTTTTCCCGGCATTTTATAGACTAAATGATTTATCTTAACCCATTACCATTCAAAGAGAGACTAAAATTAAAAAGAAAATAAGGCTCAATATTAGATTCCGGATGGGGGAGACTGTGCGAGAGGGGGGGATAAGGGGGGGGGGGGTACAGGTGGGACGTCTACCTCTCTCGTCTTTTGTGGTCCCTCTGTGTGTGATTGTCAGGGATTAAAAATGGATAGAAACAAAAGCATCCCTCTTCACTGGAACGCCTGGAGGCAGACCAGGAGCCATACCAGCTCTTTATTTCTTTGCTCATCCTCTTCCTCTCCCTTCCAGTCTCAAGGCAGCCAAAGCAAAAATCCCTCTCACACTTCCATTTCCGTTTGGTTATTTTTGCCGCATGCTTTTCACTTCTCCTGCTCTGTGATGTAACCCCAGTGGTGTGTCAGACTGAAGGTAGGAGATGCCTTTTTTTTCCAGACTCTTCTTCACTAGCTTTTATTTTTAATTCTTTTTTCAAACGAAAGCCCACCCACTCAGTGCTGCGACACAGCTTTTCTCAGCATCGGATGGCCGTGTAGGAGTCGAGGCATATCACTCTTTTTTCTCTCTCTTTGTTACACGCACACACATTCTCTGTTTCTCCCTACTTCCTCCATCATAACACCTCCAGCCATCCAGGACACTGCTGAGTCGTGGTGCTGTCAGCCAGAGCCTGACGCACTCAGCTACTCACATATGCGTCACCTCGTTGGCCCGGTGCCACCATCGTGCTACCCGCTGTCCTCCACATACTACACTTCGGTGCCCGGGGTCATACTGTAGGCTCTGGGCTTTTCTGCAGGGTGGGAGGGGATACGGGGATATTTTCAGCCGAGGAAACATTGTTTTGTTTTGTTTTTTTGTCTGAGTGGAGCACAGGTCATGTTTGGGGCAAGTGCTCCACCATACAGGTATATCAAAAATGTATCAGTTGAAAACATAGGACGTACCAGCTTTCATAGCCAAAGTAGTACAGTTTTTTTTTGGTCAATATCAATATTGATATTTGAGAACTCCTCTATTACATACAAGAAACACATAACCACAACATAAAGCTAACTAACCATAATCAAAAAATGTTTCTTTTTCCATACAATATGATGTAAAATAATACTAATACTGTTCAAAACTATCTCAAATCTTTTGCATTCTTTACTGCAGATTTGCTATGCTTATCAGTCAACATGTACGCTGATACCGATGCAGGTGTATCAAAAATCTTAACCAAACACAATCACAAAATGTTTCTTTTTCCAGTCAGTGTAATGAAAATAATGAAAAATAATAATAATAGAAATACTGTTTGAAATTACCTCAGATATTTAGCATTTTTTGTACTGAAAATTTTGTGCATATCGGCCAACATTTACGCCAGAACCGATGCAGGTGAAACTGCAAAGCTAATATCAGGTGTTATATAAACTTTGAAGATTTAGATCTTTAGACGAGAATGGCCCTACTAAAAACAAAAAGTCTTGTCTTTGAGATTTAAAAAAAAAAAAGACAGTTTATGCAGCAACAGCAGGGGTCGCATTTTCAAAAGATAACACGCTGGAACCCAGTTTCAGAAGTTTGCCATTATTGTGTGAATGAAAGGCCAAACCGCCACAAAAGTTTAACGTTTCATGCAAGAACCATTGTCGAGTAAAAGGCCCCTTATATTTATTGTAGTTTATATTAATTGACTAATTGCTAATTAATGAATGAGAAATCAGCTTAATTAACCTGATGGATGTAAGATAGCTGAAACATTTCCAGAACAATGCATCATAAATCTGAGGGTTTTTTTTTTTTGGCTGGATCCTGATGGACCTCTTTCTTTTTGGGGTAATTCTTTAACACTGATCTAATATTAAGATGATAATTTAGACTAAAAATACTGAAACATTGAAATGAGTCAGCGTGAGCTCATCAGTCCAACACTTGTCCAAAATAACTACAGTACATTGTGTAGGTCATATTATAGCCGGGAACACAGGTGAGGTTTTTAAAAAAAGCAGCAGGAGCATCAGTAGTACGAGCTAAAAAAAGAGCTGCATTAGGATTTTTCGTAGCCTGCGGATAATCAACAGTTATGTAACAACAGGACAAATAGACATACCCCTGTAGTGCTTTGGGAACGACTGGGATATTTCTTCTTTTATTGCATCCGCTGTTGCTTGGCAAATTGGAAGATGCCACTGATTTACTTCTTGCTCTCGGCGTGTAAACCAATATGCAGAAAGAACAAATGAGCCGCGGATACAACAACAGAGACTCATCTAAATTATTGCAGTGTTATTGTTTTAAATACTCTTTGTTTAGGCTGTGACTTAAATGTTTTTTCACCACTTAAAGAGGCAATTTGCCCAAATTAGAGGTAAAGCGTGTGCTGGCTCAGCTTGGATTTATATTAAGGACTCAGGAAAATAAGCCAGAATGTATAAACTGCGCCATATGGTTGGGTTTTGTTGGCAACCTTTGAGTCCCATTTGCAGGTGTAACATTAAGTCTTGTTATTTAGATGTGCTAGCACCAGACCACAAATAAAGAGCGCTAATCATGAGTCATTATAGTTTTATTTGCAGATAAGCTCGTGGCTCTTTGGAGGAAATATCAGTAGAATCTGTCCTTTCATAAACTTTAACATGTTTCCCTGCTTTGTCCTGTGGTGGTCTGGCTTTAGGTTAATGTCAATTTCAACTTTGACACGCATGAACTGATAACTAACTGGTTAATTTTGAAGAAAAAAAAAGCAAAATAGCCGAAATACAAGAACTTTTCCTTTTAGTCAGGCATTAACTCTTAAAATTAGACATTTTTTGATTTACTTGGTGTATGCTATGAAATAGATGAATAGTAATAAATAATAATAATAATAAACAAATAACATCATAACAATATTGTACAAAACATTGGAACATTTCTTTCCCAGTTGCTCCTTGCCTTTTATCTCATGTTTTTAAAATAAAATACACAAATTGCTTAGGGTTCAAAGGTTTATATAGTTGTGAAAGGCAGCAGAAAAGAAGTGCCCCTCCAGGTTTCAAAGGGTTAATCTATAAAAATGTCAATTACCAAATAATCTCTGAGTCTATGTAAAAAATGTTGCAACTGTTACCAGTGTCCGATACTAAAAAAGTGGACCAGATTGTAGGTGTTTAGCGCACTTAATAAACATACCTAAGTATAAAAGCTTGAAATCTAAAATAAGTCTGTCCAAACAAATCCAGTTGTGTTATGTTTTAAATATTTATATATATATATATATATATATATATATATATATATATATATATATATATTGGACTATTCAGCGGGCAGTAGGCATTAGGAACATTCAGAAGTGTCTGCTTCCCACACAGTACATCAGTTTCTTTGCTCTCGTGCAGCCTGGCTATTTTTTTTTAGCCTTCTTTCCTTGCAAAAGAGTATGATACACACATTAAATCAAAGCTGATATGAGCATTGTCCTAAATGCAGTTAACAGCTTGTGAAACTGCTGGCTCTGCTCGCCCTCCCTCTCTCGGTCTCCTTCGTACTGTTGCGCTCAGCACACCTGCTTTATGCCGTCCCCACAGACTCACAACAACCACCGTCCATAACAGTAACATCTCTCTGCTGGGAACCCTCATAACCGCTGCAGTTTGTCCTCCCTCGAAGAAAGGTAGAGTTGACAGGTTTGTCTTTATCACTGCAGGTAAAACAGCCAGAGACAAACAGTTCAGCGTGCCTCACTCTGCCTCCTCCTCCCTTTGTGCTGCTTTAAAATCAACACAAGGTTGAAATGTCCGTCAGCATGCACTTAACAGTGTTAACGTCCATCAGACGCTTTGTTAACTTTACTCTGTGTGTGTTTTAAACATAGATGAAGGTCAGTGTTAGTTAAAAGGCTTATATGAAGGTAGAGGCATGAGGATATATCGTCCTGTTATTCTTTATGTGCCATTTGACAACGATTTTTAATAGTTTTGTCTGAACAGTGTTGCAAATTAGTAAAACATCTCTTATGATTTTCCACATAGCCAAAATGACATCCTTAAATGTCTCAATTTGTCTGATCAACAGGCCAAAAATCAAAGATATTTAGTTTAGAGAAAAGCAGCAAATCCCCACAATTATAGACTAGAAGCATAGAACATTTTTTGCTTGGGGAAAAAAAAGATTAAAAAAACAGATCAGAATAAATGCAGATTAATTTGCTGTCAATCAGCTGATCACTTAATTGACTAACTGTTGCAATTCCAATGTGTCCAGTTACAACAAGCGAAAAACCCTTTTTTTCTCAAAAAGAAGGAAGTGATGATTTCGGATTGGTTGGTTTGTTTGTCAGCAGGATTATGGAAAAAATACTGGCTTGATTTTCAGAAAATTTGGTGAAAGGGTGAGGCAAGAGCAAAGGAAGAACCCAGTACATTTCGGAGTGGATCCAAATCACGGGGCCGATACACAAATGATTTTTCATATTCATTGCAAGAAAGGGGTTTGGCCTCGGAGTTTGTGTATGCTTGTCTAAACATTTGAAAGACTGAGACCAAAGTTTTTTTTATCTCTTTGTTGAACCTTGGATTATAGTTAACAAAAATATTCCCTGCAAAGATTATTTTTGGTCTCATCTCAGCATAGCGTTCGTGTTGTATATGGCTGTGTGCATGTATACAGTAAATTTGTGTGCGTTGTGTTTTGAATGAAAGTAGTTCCCTATTGTTTTACTCTGGCGGGATGTCAAAACCCTCCACTTCCTGTGGTAAACCAGCTCTGCCTCAGTTTAGCGGTCGAGAGAAAGCACTTCACAAGCTCCCTCACAGTAGACGTGTGTGTGTTCACATGCATGCTTGTGTTAGCTTACACTGAGGCTGATGCTAATGAAGATGTCCGCCAACTTTACAACCGAGCAGATGTCTGCGCTCTCATACGACTCGCTGCAGCTCACTGTGGGGCTGTGATTCATTTAGATGCTCCACTTTGTTGAGAGTCTGTTTAAATTCAGCTTAAATGAATGTCAGACCAGAGGAGACCAAACTTCAACACAGAACTGCAAACTTTTATAAACACTGTTGAGGATGAATCACGCAGTTGTTTGACAGCAGGAACAGTGTGGTGTCATTAGTTCTGCTAAAATGTCTGCTGATCAAAATTTTACTTTCGCAACTTCAGACACAAACAGATGATTAATCGATTGGCAGAAACCTAATACACGACAATTCTGATATCTCTGAAGTCGTT